>NC_056735.1:306622829-306665329 GCF_019279795.1 Protopterus annectens | reverse complement strand
TGGCCTAAGTGTGCTGGTTCCCCTGGAAGAGGTACTGCTACCTGCTGTCGGTAACACTGATGGCCACACACAGGAAGGATGTCCATCATACAGGAAAGGTAAAGGGACCATGCCCACATGATGTAGGGATTTATAGTAGCTGGTTGGCATGACAGTGGTAATTGGAAGTACTACAAAGCAAGCTGCATGCAGTTAGCAAGTGTAGGACACTGACTGGTGCAGAGGCCATCACCTGATCAAGTGCATCACCTACTAAAGCCAGGCTGCAATCTACCCCAAACAGCTTAATCCATTCACAGGAGACAGAAAGCAAGCAAGCAAAAACAAAAGCGGGAAAAAAGAAAAATCACAGCAAAATACAGCTGAAAACGCAGCCATCTGTGCAGCTGCCAGTCATTAATACACCATTCCCACAACAGGTATGTGAAGTATATATACATGTATTAGAATGCAGTACCTGGTCCATATTAATGTGATACATGATGTGGAATGCATTATATGTGCCAGCAGGTGTTGTTGTGATGATGGTTAACTGAACAACTGCTATGGACAATAGTGTTTGTCCCTGTGGGTAGAGGGCCATAGCTGTTAACTGTACAGGTCAGCACTGACAGACAGGATATAAGCCATCATAGTGTGTGTTGTGTAATGTGGATTTTGCATATGACATGGCCAATAGCCAGTGGTGGAAGTAATGCCAGTATGATGGACATGTGGGAGCCACAGACCACCACTGGTAGGATACCCAGGTGAATCTGTAATGCAGCACGGCAGAATGCCATAGGTGTGTAACAGGGTTACCTGCAAACAGGTCCAACATATACCCCACTAATGTCAGGCCATGTCCATATGTGGCACATGTCTGTGTTGTAGCAAGGCAGAACAGTACAGCTGTGCAGGAAGGTGTCATGAGATTTTAGAGCTGATGTCTGAATGTACCCCACATATAGGTATGCATATGTGTACACATGTCACAGATATGATATCTAAGGATAAATGTATATCAGCATATATGTCCAGAAATATACATATACCCATGTGTAGACATATATATGTGCACATATATATGAATTCACATATATCTACACACATATAGAAATGTATGGAAAGACATGCCCCCTATATCACTACCACAGTGATATGTGCTATGTGCAAGGCAGCCACACACATAGTAATACACACAGATATCTACAGCTGGGAGTGTGCGCACCATGGACAGGTATGTCACATGTTAGTCCCGTCCTAGCACCACAATGCCCCTGCCTGTGAAGTATGCAATGGGAATATGGGGAAGTATGGCAGATACACACATGGAGGTGGTCAAGATTGGTAGATATAGAGGACAGTCAACAGGGGTGGTATGTGACACATGTGGTGGGTAAACACTGTGGATGGTGTGTGTGGTCCATGATGTGGATGCCCCATGGTCCCCAATACGGGCACAATGGGAACAAGGCTCCCACCAACTGCCACTCACAACAGTAGTCCACGCCCTGAAGGTGCCAGTCTGGCGGCTGAGCAGGAGGAGCATGTTGGCCATGTGAATGTGTACTGGGTGCCTCAGACTGATGTAGCACATCCCTCATGTGTCTGTGGAGCCTGGTATGGAACAGACTCTAGACCTGAGCTCAGGGGACAGGAACATGTTGGTGTGTGCCCTGAGGGCGAGGGCCAACATCCCCTGGGTGGTTCCACCTGATGGTATTGCTGTAACAGTACACGAGGAGGCCCAAGGTTGGCACACACATGTGATGTAGCCAGGTATCCTGGTCAGGTGGGTGTGGAGAGGTGGATCAGCTGGCCAATGGAACATATACATGTTATTGCATCACTGTCATAGTACATATGTTGGTAGTAATAGTGTACAAAATCCCGGTACAATTCCAACAGCATGCATAGAACCCCCCCAATAACACAGACTGTCAGATGTGCAGCAATCTCTGAGCAGCCATACCACTGGCATATATGTTACCATAGTGGCCCTGACAATGGCATACAAGTAAATAGTCTGTAACAGGCAGCAATGTTAGTGTCCACACAGGGGACATGGCTACAATCACATAGCAGCAGGTGTGGTACAATACACAATCTTTCCAAATGGTAGTTAAGCTGTAGCCATACCTAATGAGTTGTGTGTATAGTCTGTTGAAGCTGATATGGTGGTGGGGGGGGTGACAGAGATGTGTATTATGAACTGTGGTAACCTTACCATATGAATCACTCAGGCCTGTTTCCATCCTCATGTTTTTCAGGCAAGATGGCACACATCAGGTTGCCTGTTTATTCAGCAGAGGAGAATGAGGTCATTATCAACCACCTGGTTCAGCACTACCAGGTCCTGTTTGGCAGGACAGCACATGACCAGCAGGAGCGGACCACCCTGTGGAACAATCTCATCCACAGGGTCAATGACATCAGCCTGCATAACCGCAGTTATGAGTAGGTCCGGCATCATTGCAGTGACCTGCTTCACAATGCCCATTGGTGTGTTGCCACAGTCCAGGGATCACCTTGCCATGGGGGGCCATGCCATCCATCCCTCCCGACACGTGTGGAGGAGCTCCTGGCCAGCCTCATGGCACCTGCCCATCCAGAACACCATCAACCACTGGGCCCCTTCATGGAGGTGGGTGTCACCCACACACCAGCCAAGGAGCGCGCAGGTAAGGACACAGGGCACATCAGTAGACCACTGTTGTGTAAATAGCCACAGTGATACAGGTAGATCATGCATATCTGATATGTCATACAAATATTGTGTTGCTGCATTCTAGTGATAAACAGATGTCCAGATGTGGTAGTATTGTGGGAATTTACAGTTGATGTATGGTAGTACTGCACCCAGCCTGTAGCAGTGCCTCAGGTGTGGCCACTGACATTGCATCTCTCAGCCACTTATGTAGGTCCATCCAGGGTTACAGCAAGGCAGCAGCCCGGAGCTGGTGAGTATGTCTTATGTAGATGCATGCCAACACACCAGACATGTAATAGTGATGTTATATTCCATGCACACATCTAACACACCTATCCGGAATGCATGCTGTACATGTGCATGTAATGTTGCTGTGAAATGCATGGTCTCACAGGGGCGAACATGATGGGGTATTGAAAGGGTATGTCACACACCTACATGACAACTAACATCCTGTCATTGCGGAATGTGTCCACGGGGATAACATACTGTTGGTAGACATGGCCTACAGTAGCGACATGTTCTGAAGAACACCCATATACAGTGCAACACTAATGTACATACATGTAGGGCAATGCCAACTGCTGCTGAGCTACACTATGGCATACGGCATTACAGTAGTCGACATTATCTGCTGGGTCTAAGCTGCAACATGTGGTGTTCAGTGTATGAGACACTGCAAGCTGACACATATGTGTAGGGCTTACCTGTCATGCATCTGTATAAATACTGAGGGGGGGGGGGTCTCAGCATGAAACACCAGTGCACTGCAGCAAGGATCCTAAGGATGGTAAGAATGGCTCTATCTGCATATAGTCAGGTCCAGGACCTGTGGCAACTATAACCCTACCTACTCTGCAATAGTGACTGCATTGTTTGAACACCATGGGATTTGCACATGAGGAGACCTTGCAATTATGCAGAATAGGGGGACATGTGTAGGGTATGCTGAACATACACTGGCAATTGCAGAAGGCCCATGCTGGTATACCCCTGTCATGAGCAGTGACTGCTGAAGTACACACAAAAAGAGGTGTGGTAAACCGTCATGATAAGGGTGCGCACACATATCTCCACATGGTGTGTATGCATTGCAGTCAGCAGCTGCACACCTAACACAATCTGTAGACACTGCATGTGAAAGTACAGGACATATGTTACATACCGGGCTTGTGTACAGCTAAGATATGCAGTGCTGTGGTCCCATGGCAGATCACAGATGTGTGTGTAAAAGCAAGAAAGGTATGTACACCCCTCATAGCCATGGTATGCTCTGATGGTTGTTAGTGTAAGCATTTCTGCAGTGGCCATACATGGTCTGCTGATGTTGACAGCTGTAAATCAGGCAACAGGCATTCACCAATGACAACAGTCCACATATCATCCCAGGTATGTGTTGCTGAAACACATAGGGGCTGTGAGAGGGACAGCTGGCAAAACTGACATGGTGCTACACATCCCGCAATGGGTCGGACACCTGTGAGTTGTGATGCACAGTACATGGCAGGGTGCAGAACAGGTGCACAGCAATAATGTGTACATGGGTGCAGTGGTATCCAGGGGAAAGGGCATCACCTAGTCACAGCACATGCATCATAAACATGTATACCTTTGTTAGCATGGTGTGAGTATAGCTGAACTGCATGCTGTTCTGTACCATATGTTCTGCATGTTGGCAGATGGGTAGTTGGAGGACTGTGTGTACAATCATTGTGCAACCTCACCTGTAAATGTGTGTGTGTGTGTGTGTGTGTGTGTGTGTGTGTGTGTGTGTGTGTGTGTGTGTGTGTGTGTGTGTGTGTGTGTGCATCCTGATGGTTAATTAGTTTGCCTGCAGGGTCACTCTGGTGAAGTGGTGGGAGGTAGATGCATGTATGATGTGTGTGTGTGCATGTGTGTGTTTGTGTGTGTGGCCATGTATGCACATGTGTGATTGTGGGGTGTTCATATGGCTGTACCCCCCCCTTTGGGACAGTGCAGTATATGGACATGGAGTGCCACATTGCACACCAGGAATACCTGTCATGTACTCACAGGACAGCAAATAGTATATATAATATGGCCTGTAGCATGGATCAGGCATCCAGAAGGAAGGAAGGTAGACCCCAGGTACACACATAATATTGCTGTCAGTGGAGAGGTCACCTACAGTCCACGTATGCAGCTCCACAGATGCACTGGGGAAGTAATTGTCAACACCAGGGAGTGTACCCACAAATTACAGCTGACACATGATGGGCTGACAGAGTATCCAGCATGTACTGAGCATTACATGCACATGACACACCAGTGGGAGCTATTTTGGGTACAACATAGTAGCCCACACATATAGGGGCCATGCACATCATTCCATTCATACAGAGGGTGCATACCGAATGACAGCATTGAGGCCATGTTACTCCACTACACACAGGTCAGGCAGGTAATGTAGCAACAGGCCTTGTGTTGTGCCTGCTTGTGTGGGCATATAGAGGACTGTGATGTTAATAAGTGGTATCAATGTGTGTATGTTAGCAAGTGTGATGCAGGATGGGGTAACACATGGACATATACGTGGGAATGGCTGTAGCCATGGATAGGCAGGTATTACGGAGATGTGTGTGTGCGTGTGTGTGTGTGTGTGTGTGTGTGTGTGTGTGTGTGTGTGTGTGTGTGTGTGTGTCTGTGTATGTGTGTGTGTGTACTGTTAAGCAATGCTTTACACGTTTTAAAGTGCGGTTATTGTTTTCACCTACAGGTGGCGAGGTGGGTCAGGGTCCCTCCTGCACTCAATCTGGTGTAGGTGTCCATACAGACACTGATGATGATGATGCTGATAATGTTAAGGCACAGGTAGGGTTGTCAGGGACCGACACTGTGCCAACATTTGACAACCCCCTTTTATCCACCCCACCCCCGCACTCAGTTACAGTACCAATACACACCCCAGCACCAGTGGCCATAGCAGAGGGACAGCTGGCATTCAGTGGCAGTGCACAGGAAAGTGTGCTAACCATGCTCACTGTGTCCAGTCGCAGTAGGCATAGCCAGATGTCTGGCAGGCTGCCACATCAGCAGATGTCCCAGGGTGCTTGTGGTAGGGTCGCTGGACATCATGCCCCTGGCATAGGCAACATAGCTGCAACCAGCAGAAGCATGTTCCAGGCTGTAATGGCGGTGCAGGCACTTATTGACTGTTACACCAGACAAGGCCTTAGGCTGCAGAGGGCTGCACTTACATCTGTAAGCAACAACCTCCATGAAGAATTGGGTGCCATCTGTGCTTCTGCTGAGCAAGCGGATAGATGGCATGATGAGATGATGGCCCTCATCAGCCACGGTGTGTCCGTACTTCAACAAGTGGTAGGGATGCAGTGATGCCTGTGTGGACATGGGCCAGCAACACCAACAGCTGGCACTCAACGTGGGCATGCTATGACACCAAGGGGCTCCCGTAGTGTCAGTAGCAGCCCCGGCAGTGCGAGGGATGTGCTGTACACACCACACCACAGCAGGCCACATGCACGTGGTCCTGGCCAGTCCCAAGAGGGATGTGGTACCAGCAGACAAATGTCATCAGCAGGTGAGAGTAGCACTTCAATGCCTGTACCTGCATGTGCCCGCGGAACCCCTGGCAGACACAGTCCACATATCCATGGCCAGAGGCACTGAACTGCACACCCTGCCAGGTATGGTCTGCAGATGTCCATAAACACCTGTGTAGAGCAGCCAAAAGGCAGAACTGTTCATGCATACTCGCACTCTATGCAAACACACCTAGGGCAACCTCATACCTACACACACCACATCACCTCAGGCAGCTCCCCAGAGAACACCCCTCACCCACACACTTGGTGTCAAATGTATGGCCAACCCTTGGCCTCTGGCAGACCAACACCACATCCTGTGCATATGATGATACCTGTGCCCCATCCCTGTCATCCATACCATTGATGTAGGGACAGGCTGATATGGTACTGATGCACATGGTGACATTCTGTAGGGTGCAAAGTGTGAGGCATATTTGGCAGGTAGTATAGCCATCCAGCAATGATGCCTTCTCGCTGTTAGTAACACTGCTTGGTTGTGGTCTCTAAACTGATACGCAATTGTGTTGTAGGTGTACATGTGTCAGCACAAGGATGCCCTGTGCATATGATGATACCTGTGCCCCATTCCTGTCATCCATACCATCGCTACAGGGACAGGCTGATATGGTTCTGATGCACACAGTGACTGTACACCAGTGTACCACAGTCCTGCAGTGTAACATGTTGTAGGGTGTAGAGTGTGAGGCATATTTAGCAGGTAGTGTAGCCATCCAGCAATGATTCCTTCTAGCTGTTAGTAACACTGCTTGGTTGGGTCTCCAAGCTGGTATGCAATTGTGTTGTAGGTATACATGTGTCAGCATGTGGATGCCCTGTGCATATGATGATATCTGTGCCCAATCCCTGTCATCCATACCATCAATAAAGGGACAGGCTGATATGGTTCTGATGCACACAGTGACTGTACACCAGTGTACCACAGTCCTGCAGTGTAACATGTTGTAGGGTGTAGAGTGTGAGGCATATTTGGCATGTAGTGTAGCCATCCAGCAATGATGTCTTATAGCTGTTAGTAACACTGTTTGGTTGTGGTCTCTAAACTGATATGCAATTGTGTTGTAGGTGTGCATGTGTCAGCATGAGGATGGTCTGCAGTCATATTGCCCAATGGGGTATGTCATTGTGCTGCCACCATGGGAGTGACATATCTGGGGTACAGTCAAACACATTTCACAGGTTACTATACCAGGTATTGCCTGTTCCACATGGACAGGTGGCCCACTGAGGCATGTATACCCTACAACCTGATGTAGACACATCCATATACACGCACACTGCTACTTGCCATCACTAGGACGAGACCCCTACCTAGCAATGTCTTGATACTGATGTGTGTGGCCTACATTGCACAAACAGTGCCTTAACCACTCTGTATCCAACAGACCTTGTTTTGCCCAGCAACTTAATGAGCATCCCTTGCAGGTCATGAACCCAGGGCCCTTTACATTGAAGTCACAACACATGACCACTACGCCATGACCACCGTGGGGACAGCTGTTGTGTTACCAATATAGCTGTCATTACCCAAATTGAGTGGTATTGAACGTTTGCCTTTACACCCTAGATTGTGTAGTCCTTGTAATTAATATGACTGTTGCATTACATATGTTGTTTTATCATAATGTACACATAGCAGATACATACAGTGGGATAAATGTGGGAGGGTATATGCAACCGTGATGTTTACTCATGACAGGTATATGGTTGTATACATGTAGGGGTATAGATGTCTACATGTACATACACAGGTATACACATACTGTATACACATCTGTATAGTGCTACATATATATGGCCATGTGTACACCTCTTCGTATGTACATATATATATATATATATATATATATATATATATATATATATACCTATACATATGTGTATATATAGGTATACGTATATGTACATATAGATATATGTGTATATACCTATATATGTATGCACATCCTATGTGTACAGATATGCCTAATTATGTTGGTATATATATATATATATATATATATATATATATATATATATATATATATATATATATGTATAGATATCTATTACTATATGTGCATACATATCTATACAGATATACCTACTGCTGTTGATATATCTGTAGATATCCATACGTATATGTGCATATGTATCACTATCTGTATATGTGTAGACATATATTGCTCTGTATAGCTATATATCTGGGTGTGTATATGTATATCTATGTACATATACATACCCATCTATATATGTTGATATGTATATGTGTAATCATATATATATATATATATATATATATATATATATATATATATATATAGATGATTATATGTACAGATAGTCTCACCATATGTCCTGGACACAGAGTGTAGCCCTACTCCAGCCCCTATAGTCCCAATGTCGTAGTGCAAGTAGATGTCAGGTATGTATAGCAGGTATATTGGTAGACTATTGCTACTGTAAGTGGGATTGTCTTCACAGACATGGTGTGTGTGGGAGGTCACATCTGCTTTCCACATGTGTGCCATTGGCTACTGACAGACATCCTAAGGACATCCTAGTAAAGAACCACTGCTAGCACGTAATGCCCCCGTGGACTGCAGCACAGATATTGACCAATATATATGGACATTCTGAAACACTCTTTACAGTCACGAGGTATACACAGGACCCCTTAGTGCTAAACATGTGTACCATGCATGACAATATGGATGTTAACAGCCATGTAGATGGGTACAACACATAATGACTGGTATACATATGCCACCATAGATTATGCATTTACACACCCCTGTCTGGCCTGACACATAATAACCACTGGTACAGGGGTGCCATGGCCATATACTACCCACTGGATATTGACACATACCTGTACAGCATCCCACTACTCTGTCTGATATACATGACTGTTGAGGTTGACCCGGCAGCAGTACATCCAGCAAGTATCTCCACATGACATATCCACATGACATCTCATTGGATACCTACACTAAGCTGCTAGACATGTAACAATGCACTGTGCAGGCTACAGGCAGACTGGCTCAAAACTGGCCTACATCTCCAATGGGGAATGCACATGTACCTGCATATATAGCAGGCTCTGCAGGTATGTCACAGCACAGGGTAAGATACACCTGTGTGAAGGTGCATGACCACATCCAATGTGAACACAAGCCACAGCCACATATGGTAAGCTAGCATAAAAGTACAGTATATGGGATATCTGTTCAACACCATCCTCATATGTGCCCCTCACAGACTAACCCTACATATACTGGGCTGCTACACGGTGTGGTCTGCTGGCTGTCTGTGGTATGGGACATGTGTGTGTATGGCCCTACAAACATGTAAGCCAATACAGTAACATACAGTGGAGCAGCATGTAACATCAGATAGGATGGGACCTATAACAATGACATCTACCACAGTCTGTACACATGCTAAAGAACATATTAACAATACACACACTGTTGACTTTCACCATAGTTACACAGACCTCAGTACTGTACAAATGACCACAGAATGCCCTGGTAATGTCATCAAATATTACCCGTACTGTACATAACATGTTTAGCATTCTGATATCTCACTGACTTGCTATCAGATATGATGACACTAATGATGGTGTACAGCACATATGCACCTCTTAATGCACGACATATGTACAAAGGTTGACAGAGTTGTGGCTGGAAGCGCATACACAAGGCCAATATTTTTCATGTTGCTGTGATAACCTCATACATGTACTGCTGTAACAGGGTTTGTTGCAACATGTGTCCAATGAGGGATATGAAGTCAGTAACTTTCACGGCTTTCACCATCTACAGACTGCAATCCTCACACTACTTTCCACAGTTCACAGATAAGTGCTCTGTGGGTAACACATGACACCAAGAGCACAACACACTGCCCAGTCTGCAGATGACCCTGCAGATGCGGATTCCTCATAAATATAGAATTGACATGGCAGGTATTTCAACATGTAGAACAGCCATATCCACACACACACACACACACACACACACATACACACACACACACTGTTAAACCAACATTACTCCACATGCAGTATAGCAGCACTTACAGTCTGTAGTCAGGTCAGGCACATCCCCCTCCTGTGTGTTGCCCTGTTTCCACAGTGTATGTTGTTAGAGGTAAATCCCGAATCCATCTGAGATGCTGTTCGCCAAACAACAGATCTAGTTCCTGCCCACAGTGGATGTAAAGGGCCAACACCAACATGATGTTTCTAGATACTGGAGTCTGTTTCCATGCAATTGGCTGTGGGAATGTTACTACAGTTGTTCTGCATGCACTCAGCTAGAGGAGGACTGCAATTGGTGCAGAGGCCATCAGCTGATCATGACCATCACTTACAAAACACAAGCTGCTGCCTAAGCAAAGCAGGTGTACATCTCCACATCCACCAGAGAGGGTGTGAGAGGGACAGATAGAGACAAAGTATGTCAGGGAAGGTGTGAGTGAGTAAAATCTAAGCATGTTTGTGTCACATACCTACTAGTACAGGGTTTCAAACACCTGACTGAGTATGCATAGCTATCACATATGTATGCAGTTATTGCATGCGCCACATAGCTTACATGTTGGTTAGCTGTCCAGACATATATGTGCTGGTGAGTAACATCTGCAGCACTATTGTGATACAGTAGGTGTAGCACATGAGCCTGTCCACATGAGCAGGTGTCAGCGTCAACACAGCCACACTCCCTAAGGGACTCATACACATTGCCACACTTGGCAGGGTAATGAATACACTTCCTAACCAGTTACTTTGTCACAATACAGTAATACATAGGTATCAATTGGCCCACAGGGGTTATCCTGGGGTTCTATGGTCAAAGGGTATGTGAAGGTGTCTGACATTAGAGAGCATGCTTCAGTATGCCAATGGGGGTGGTACTGAGTGAGAATGTGGTCAGAAGCATCATACACCACACACACAGACACAGGGTGTCAGTACCAGCATGCATGTGTGCATTGCTTTACGGGTGTGTAGTGGTTGGCTCTGCCAGACAGCTGTACAAGGCAAGGTGAAGGGTATACCTTGGCATCAGGCCACATGAGAATGGTCTGCATTATGGCTAAGGGGTGTAGTGTTTGGAATGACCCACACAGGTGGGTATAATATTCACCATCCAGTCACCTGGGTTACTATTGTGCATGGCCAGTACTGTGCAACACTTGCCATGTATGTGTTCTATATGACATGACATGGACGGTGTCTGGGATGTGCACATGTCCCACATTCATGTACAGTGGCATGTGGAAGTCTACCTGGTTTGTCTGGCCCATGTTGTGTACACAGAATGTCATTGTCAGATTTGACAGTCCCGCCCTCATGTGGCGGGGCCAGGTAATGGACAGCAGGTTGACCGTGCACCTACATTGATAGCATGCTGCAGGTATTCCCTGGTGTCAGTGGCATCTGTCCATACAGGGCATGTGTGTAAAGCATGGTATGTCCTTTGTGAATCACATTTGATGGAACCACATTTGTTGCAGGTGTCCAGTGGGAAACATACTAAAGGCACACTGACTGCAATATGCGCCTATCATACTGATGGACAGAGTGCCATGCCCTCTGTAGGCCACTGCATTCACACCATAGTTACTATCAGTCACCAATATGCAGTGTACTACACACATATTGGCTGTTGCCTTGGCATGTGTGTGTGTGTGTGTGTGTGTGTGTGTGTGTGTGTGTGTATGAGACATGGTTGAGAGTGTGCTCTGGGTAATACTGGGGTTGCTAACTGTGATTGCCTGGCCTTTATGTCACATGTATGGGTATGGATATGCACCCCAGCCTCTCGGCTATTTCACAGCTGTTATCCCTGTACAGTGGACATTGTGATATATACTAGGGCCACCATATAAGCAATTTGCAAAACCTGCTCCTCATTGGGCCCAGGTGTCACACACATACACCTACTTCCACACAGGATACGAGTTACAAACACACACGCACCTGTCATGTCCGGGAGTAGAACCCCTACCTAACTAGTTTATTACACTACAAGCACTACACAGTTATAGTATGTGCCACGGTTATTACTGCAGTACTCTTTCCCCAAAGATATATATCACATTGGCTGACATCAGCAGGATTGCCAAAGTAGGGCATTTGACATGTACTGAGTGTTTTCTTCTTCTTCTTCTTCTTCTTTCTGCTTTTCCCAGTTAGGGGTCGCCACAGCGGATCACCTGTCCGCTCATGATTGGCAGTGAAGTTTTACAGTGTCGAGTTGCCAGCCTGGCACCCAACCTTCCACAGAAGGCACACACACACACATACTCACACCTAGGGCCAAGTTTAGAGTGTCCAATTCACCTACAGCATGTCTTTGGGATGTGGGAGGAAACCGGAGTACCCGGAGGAAACCCATGCGACCACAGGGAGGACATGCAGAATCCACACAGAGGCACCCCAGCCGAGGATTGAACTATAGACCCTCTTGCTGTGAGGCAGCAACGCTAACCGCTGCACCATCGTGGCTGCTGTTGACATGTACTGAGTGTGACTAGCCTAAAATGCATTGCTCCCTACACAGACAGTGGAACACACACAGAACATCCACAACTGACATGCATAGCTCCCTACACAGACATTGAAACACACACAAAACATTCAGAACAGCCATGGGTGGGTATTGTACCCTAGCAGAGTTCTGGATCACACTAAAGCAGTATGCAGTTATGGCCCATGCTACAGAGATTACTAGGCTACAACTTTCCCAGAGGTGTATTTTGGGGTGGATGACATCAGCAGTCTTACCAAGGTAGAGCATTTAAATTGCAGGGGGTGTGCCTACCCAAAAAAGCATTGCCTTCTGCACAGACAGGCACACACTTGCCAAGGCTGGGGTTAGAACTCCTACTTAATTAGTTTATCACACTACAGCAGTACACAGTTACGGCATGCACCATTGAGATTACTGGTCTATCCCTTCCCCAAAGATGTATTTCACAGTTGATAACATCAGCACACTTGCCAAAGTGGACCATTGGTGGTTGTAGTGTCTGTGAATGGACTCAAAAGCATTGCTCCCTACACGGACAAAGGAACACACACACACACACACACACACACACACACACACACACACACACACACACACACACACACACACACACACACACACACACTTGCCATGTCTGGAAATAGAACTCCTACCTAACTAGTTTATTACACTGCAGCAGTACGCAGTTACAGGACAGGCTATGGAGATTACTGGGCTACAGCTTCCCAGAAGTGTATTACTAGGTGGATGACATTAGCAGCCTTGCAAAGGTTGAGCTTTTGAAATGTAGAAAGTGTAACTAGCCTAAAAAGCAATGCTCTCTACACAGACAGGCAGACAGACACAGAAACACACAGTTGGCATGTCTGGGAATATTACTCCTACCTAACTAGTTTATCACACTACAGCGGTATGCAGTTACAGGATGTGTTATGGAGATTACTGGGCTACAGCTTCCCAGAGGTGTATTACTAGGTGGATGACATCGGCAGCCTTGTCAAGGTTGAGCATTTGAATTGTAGGGAGTGTGGCTAGCCTAAAAAACATTGCTCTCTACACAGACAGACACACACACATACACACACACACACACACACACACACACACACACACACACACACACAAACATACAAACACAGTTGTCATGTCTGGGAATTGAACACCTAGGTAACTAGTTTATCACACTACAGCAGTACGACATTATGATACATGCCATGTAGATTACTGGGCTACAACTCTCCCAAGGGTGTATTTCACAGTGGATGACCTCAGCAGGCTTGTCATAGTAGGGCTATGGGGAGGGCAGTGTGTGTGCATGTGCCATAACACATTCATCTAGAGGTTAACACGCCATATGCGGGCACACACTGCATCATATTCCACAGGTGCGTGTATTCAACTACTGACTACTTCCTTATACAGTCATGTTTCACAGCTGGCACATGCACCTATAGTCTGTAATGCTGACAGATACTGGGGGCTAGTATCTGCAATGAGTGACATCTGAACCTCATGTGTTTGGGGCCCTTTGGCTGTGTGCTGGGTGGGACAGGCCTGGATGGCTCCTTGTCACGGTCAACCTCTTCCACACATCTCTGTACATCTATCTTTGGCTTGTTATAGTGCGTTGTCCTTACATATATGTCTGTATTCCTAGCCACTGTGCGTGCAAGGTATGCGTAGTGCATACTGAACAGTGTCTGCACTACCAACTGCAACTGGCAGATATGTCTGGTCCACTGGTATTTGCAGACATGGTCTTCATGTGTTTGTGTGTAAGCATGCCCAGTATGACCTTTCTGTATGTTGTTGACTGACATTGCCTTCATTCCTCTGTGTGTGAGCATGTCCAGTATGGCCTTCTGTATTTAATGCGCTTATTGAGTCCCTACTGCAGTGCTGACCTTTGTGTTGTACACCGACAGGTGGCATGCTGTTTCTACAGGGTAGCCATCAAACATTTGGCAGTGACTGTTCCTACATGTCTGAATAGGATGGGGGGGGGGGGCTCAGCCGACTATGTCTACATTTCTACACAGGATGGGGGGGCACACCTAACTGTTATTACATTACTACAAAGGGGAGGAACACCTGTCTATTTCTACATTTCGACACAGGGTTGGGGGGGGACACCTGACTGTTATTACATTACTATATAGGATTTGGGAGGCACACGTGACACTTGTACACATTTGCTATGACTGTACTGTTATGTCAGGTACTCCATTTCATTCTGTATTGCTAACTATCATGCTGACTAGAGGCATACCAGTGTACTACAGATCATGGCTTTGGTTGCCCTACATATTATTGTCTGACTTCCTACCCTTCAGAACTAACATCCCACTGCCTGCCCTGCTGTGGTATGTCTGTGTAGACCTGGGGGGAGTTTAACCATAGCCATCATTCAGGAGCCATGGCACAGGCTCTGTTTCAGTTTATCTACACCTGTCCTGCTGGCTGAGACTGTTGTTGGGTATGTGAACCATCCTGACTGGCATGTGTGGGTCATATGGACACACATGTCGCTCAGCACATTTCCTGCAGTGGGTTTTGTCACCCTGTGTAGTACATGCTACTATGGTGACTCCAGTATGTGTTACAGATGTCATGGTGCCACTATGGGTGTCTGCTGCCATAACATTTAGCCACCCAATTCCTTTGCATGCTCACATCCATACCATAGCTACAGGTAATGACACATTCTACTCCATTTGGCAATTGGTAGGTTGATTGACTTACCTTGAGGGTGTGCCAGACTTGCAGATGGTGCTGGAGGGCTGCCTATGTTGGATGCACATAGTACACTCCCTATACATGGTTGAGCACAGGTAGTGTCATGTTTGGCATCTCTTTTACTGCATGTGCGAGTTGTTGAGAAGTGTCATTCCCTGGGTCCCTACTGCGTCAGTGCATTTGCTATGCATTGCCTCTTTGCCGCAGCCATGGCATACTGGGCATGCCTCCATCTGCCTACTGGGGCAGGCTCAGGTTGTTCCTCCTCCGGGTCACTCTGTGCCTGTGCAGGCCTTGGCATTGGTGGGGGGGGGTGTGTGACCCTGCCCCATGCTATTCCTGATGCAGCTGTTTCCGTAGGGTCATATTGTGTAGCATAGCACATACCATAACAATGGTGGATACTGCAAGGCTCCACTGGATGTGTCCAGACACCAGAACCGTGACCTGAGCATCCCAAACACACTCAGTATTATATGTCTGGCCTGTGCATGTGCCTCATTATGGCATTCTTGTTCAGGTGTGTGTGTGCATTTCTGATGGGTGTCATTGGCCACGGCTCCAGTGTGTACTCAGCATCCTCCACTGGGTGACCGTAGGGGATGTCCCCATTGACAAATCTCTGGTAGAGCTGTGTCAGATGCCATATGCGGGAATCGTCATAGCTTCCAGGGCAGCCAGCACACACATTCATTATAATGCCCTGGGCATCACATTCGACCTGGCAGTTGATGAAGGGGATGCCCCTGCAGTTGATGTAGGCCCTACCCTGCTCACTGGGTGGTGCTTTGATGCATATGTGCATGCATTCTATAGCACCCCACTACCCCAGGGTATTCTGCTATTTGGTGGCAGAGATGCATATTGCTGGGCAACACCTCATGAGTGTTGGGGAAATATACGTGCTCACTGGCATGTGCTGACATGGCATCCAGGACTGGTGGAATACTCTGGATGCTGATGCCTCTGAGATCCCCATGATATCCCCAGTTGTGCTTTGGGAGGTACCTGTGGCTAGTATACCTAGGCCTACACATACCGTGGTGTCCACTGGGATGGGTTTCCCCTCTGTCAGTTTGGTGTGTCAGGTGTGGTCGGCACAGCTCAACAATTTGCTGTGGGAGGTCTCTGTCCACCCTATAGCGCTCCACTATGTCCAGCTCATGTAGCCCCTAGTAGGTTACCCTGGGTCTATACACTCTTCTCCGTCTCCTCACTGTGAGTTGTTTGGCAGCATTCACATCCTCACCACCCTCAGCCTCCTACACGTGTTATTCTATGTTGCCTGCTGCAGCCCTTCTCATTTTGTAGGTTTGTTTGTTAAGATTTCTCTGCTTGTATACACTGGTGGTGTAGAGTGTGGGAAAAACCAATGGGAAGGTGTTTGCTTAGTTTATAGTATTGTTCTGGGCTGGGCTGGTCTGCTGCCTGATACATTTCACCTGCCAGTTAAGCTAGTTCTCCTTGATTACCTTCCTACTGCTGTTTTCCCTTCCCATTGCCTTCCTGTTTAAGCCCGTGTGCACTCCTCACAAACAGAGTGCTACCATGTGCACACTGCTTCTATTTCCTGGTTTGACTTCTTTTGTCTTCCTGTAAAACCCACTGCATGGCACGCACACCCGCTTAGGCTATGTAAAGAGTGCTACACAGGTTTAGACACACCTAGGGCAAACCCGAGCCACAGGGCTCCACTTATAGTATGCCTGACACACACCCCCATGATGTCACTTAACTCTTAGACTTGCACCATGCTATTCCTACCCTTACACTGTTGGGACCTGCCTCATATGCTGGGGAAAACTGGGATTCACTATCCTTCCCCTCATTTGCATAGGATTGCCTGCTAATGATTAGCTACATGTCTCACACTGAGCCTCTCCCCCTTAGCAACCACTTCTCACTGGCAATGTTGTCTTCTGCCTGCCATTGACTTGCATGGCAGAATACTGATTTTAGTTAGAATGCATGCTTAATTTAGGTTAATTTTGCTATTTTCCTCCGATCCCATTTGTGAGCCTCTGCCCTATGCTTAAACAGCCAAGATCGGCTACAAAATAATAAAAGTTGATTTTTGCATTTATTTTTATGTTTGCAATGCCAATGGCCTTATACTTGGTTATTGGCATGCTTTCTACATGATATGCAGTCTCGGTTACTAACCAAGTACATTTCTGCAGTTAGCACTAGTCTTGCACAGACTGTTGCAAGCTTCCTGGCTTGCAAAATCACCTCATTTGCATAGCTTTTTCCTGCAAATGGGGTGATTTGCATACCAGGGCTTAGTCTATGCAGGAGTAGTGCAGGAGCGCTCATGCACACCCCTGCAGGCTGTTACTGGATGGCATGGCAGACATATTTCCTGCTTGTGCTCCTGCACCAATCTTGCACTCCGTGCAAACGTTTGAGTATCTGGGGGTAAATCGCTCTTCCCTTAAAACTCACATTTCTTTGAAAATGTACGGAGACTAACATTTCTTGAGCAGTCTGGTGGTTATGTAGAGGATTCAGGATCTTGTCTCCTGTAACCAAGATACAGGGTTTGACCCTGAACAAGTTAATTACTCAACCTGCCATCCCTGCCATGTCTGCTTTACTATTTTTTTCAAATCTGTGCTCACTGTTTCTGTTCTATCCATGCTGCTCTGCCATTTCACTTCTGTTACAGTCCTGTGGGTACCATATCTAAATCTCTTACTGCAGTGTCCCAGTCCCATGGTCACCATATCTAAATTCCTGACTGCAGTGCTGGTCTGCTGTTTGCTTCTGTTCCAATTCCATGGACACCATATCTAAATACCTGGCTGCTATTTGTTCATACCCCTAATGGTTTACATTAGGACACCATCTTAACACTGTGATTTCTGGGGCTTCCTGTTCTTGCACAAAGTGTTCTGTGAGGTCCTGATGCCCTGCTGTGTTTACAGACTTCTTCCACCTTATTTTATTTACAGAACAGATTTTTATTTTTTATCAACCCTCAACCCCAGCCAACACAGGCCCTAGGCAGCTGCCTAGGTTGCCAGTACTGGATCCAGCTCTGGGTCTTGCTACATAGGAATAGGAGGAGTATTATAGAAGTTAACATATACAGGAATCAGGGTAGTTTAATGGAGTGTGTTGTTAGGGATGGTTTGGTAGCATAAGCAAGGGAGAGTAAATGCTACATGCTATAAAGAGTGTTTAAGTCAGGGGTTAAGGTTGGGGGGACAGGTATACTTGGAAATACAAATAGAGAAGTTGAATGGAAATTACAGCGGTAAGACATATAAGGATTTCTAAGAGATGTATGGGAGGTGTATTTCCACTCAGTAGGGGACAAAACCCTTTTGCTGTGAGTGGAACAGTAATGCAAAAACAGCAGGATAGTGTCAGCTGAGATGAAAAGGGGGGGGGGACATTTGAAAAGAGATAAAACTCCCTAAGGGATTTTGGGGAGTGACAAGTAGATGATTCTGAGGGTGAGAGGTAGTGTGAGAGGTAGAAATGTGCTTGGCAGACAGCAATTATGAGAGAGAGAGAGAGAGAAGGGTGGTATCAGGGCATACGTATATTTGCTTGTATAGCTATAGGCTATGCTCCTTTTAGCTGCAAATATGTTACAAGCAAAAATTGGATGGGATGGAATGGAATAAACATGTGAGCTTAGGGGTGACTGGGGAATTCAGTTTGGAGGAGAGAAAAACAGCAGTAAAATACATTAGTGTATGAGTCATTGGGTTTGCAAATGCACATAAGAGTCAGTGTCGACAGGGGATCAGGAAGACTTCCAAACCAGGAAAAAAAGTATTGTGAAATTGCTGAGCAGTGAATGCAACTAGCAGCAAACTATGTCAAAAACCTTCAATACAGGGCAATGCTTTATAAATATACAGGCAGAATCTACAGCACATACAGAAGATGGAGTGTTCTCTGAGAATGAATAGTGGGATGGGCTACATGTGATCTCACTATGAACACGCCATCCATGTAGATGTCCACGTTGCCCAACAATGCTCTGAACACTGGATGGCAATGTGAAGGTAGTGGGGATGACAGCATTCCATGGGCTGATTTATTGAGCTTGTTCTGTTCTAAACTAGCATACTGGGTCTCAAGGGTAGATTACACAGCCACTGTAGCTGTATCCTTGGATGTGGGTGGGGACATGGCTATCATATCAGTTGAGTCTATGACTCGCACTGTGGCTCCTGACTGTGAAGTGATTTGGTTGCATTCTTATGAGGCCCAGATAGTTCCTTGATATCTGGTAGAACTGTATCTATGGTAGAAGAACCTGATAATGCAGCACCTGTGGAAACACAAAAACATTATACAGTCTGTGAATGAAACTTTCACAGACACCCACAGACCTGTGAAAGTACTCCTGTATAATATAGTACTATGGAAACTAACTTGAGAAGGCTGCAATCGCACTTGTATGCCTGATGCACCTGCAACCGCAAAGAAACCATGCTGTCAGTTCTATGGCCCAGAGTAGACCAGGTAGTTTGTATAGTACCATCTGTAAAGACATATCCACCTGGGGCATTAACATTGAATATTCTAGGCAGTGGTGCAGTACAGCATAGAAGTCCAGAACTTCATTGTGGATGCATGAACATTCTGGTCCCCAGAAAGGGATGCCATGAACTCCTCCATGTTTGTCAGTGAAGACTATTAGCAGATGCCCACACATCACTCTCTGCTTGTGAACCAGGTGAGTCATCATACTGTGAATATGTGCAATGATGTTAGCGACACTTCAACTGACCTGCTTATTTGCTTGCTTTTGGACACTGACAGCAATGATCTCCTGTATAAACTTTCACCAGATGTACACAGAAGGCCTGGTCAGATCTCTCTTTCCATTACATCAGCTGACCATGATCACAGAGAGCCTATAACAGGATGTTATTCTCTACCAGGTAGAATTTATCCTTGTGGTTATACTAAACTTTGAACATGACTGCCTATTATATCAAAGAAAGATATATTTAAGCTAGTGGCATGTCATACACACTATACCCGAGTCAACAACACTCAAAAGTTTTAAATATGACCCCTGTTACATACTACCCATGATGTGGGACTATCCCCATGTGCAGTTGACATCTATGTGGCAATAGTAGGTGTTTTATGTTTCCAGATTGGTTTGGAGGCCACATTACCCTGAACAAGAGGCCTTGCAGAAATGGAACCATATCTGGGACAGCTCCTGTCTTCTCTATAAAGGCCACAATGGCAAAGAGACTGTCACTTTTTAATTTGTGGAGGTGATTGTGAAAGGTACTTGAATATACCTATCAGTCATGTCTTGGAGCAATTTTTAGTATAAGATGACTGCATGCATGTCCCTTGAAGGCACAAGTAACAGCCCTCTAAACTCCTTTCCCCACAATGGAAAATACATCTAATGTGGCAGTGCCCCATCTGCAGACAAACATTTAGTACTCATAGGGCTCAGTTAAGCTTATAATATAGACAACACCCCACTCCAAAATGAATGTATTGTAAGAGACAGCTAGATAATTCAATATCTTTTAATCATCATGTTGCAGCAGTGGTCATGAAATCATTATATCTGGTACAGCTGATCACAAAGGGCATCTCTTCTAGATTTAAAGAATGTTCACTGCTCTATATTCCAGACTAATTAGGCCCATCACAGAATACAATGACCATTTTCACTGCTCTATATTCCATACTAATCAGCCCCATATAGAATACAATGAATCTTTAAGGTTATATCTTACTGGACATATTAAGTAGTTGGAGAGAACTCAGAAGTTCCAAACAAAATGATCATGGGCCTAAAAACCTGAGCTAACAGAAGAGGCAAGAAGGTCTTTCCCCTCTATTCAATATCCTATAGAATCCTTAGGAGCAATCTGTACCCAATATTTGGGGCCATAAAGAATCTAGCAGTCTAAGACCACTTCTTTCTCCACAAATCAAACAGTCCAGTGAACACCAAGACCACAGATCTGAACATGCTTCAGCAATTAAACAAATCATGGTGAAGAGATAGATTCATCACACAATGACTACTCCTTCTCTGGAGCAAACTTCCACTCCAGAACAAGTAACATGACACTCTATCTTCATTTAGAAAGGAAATATAGAGTAAGATAGGTTTTCACAAAGTCACCCCCTAGCAGGACTGGATTATGGCTCCTTGAAAAAGTGAGGTGAGGTCTAAGCGTGGGTAATGGCAAGGTGTAAATAGTCGCATAGCCCAGTTGCCTTGCATTTTCTATTATTTATTTGATGATTTGCAGACCTTCAGCTTCCTTTACCAAGTGGTAGATCAGCATGTTGCTGTAATGAAAACCTCTATAGTGAGATGAGCACAGCTATGGCCATGACTGCTTTTATTGAACAGCTTTGAATTTCTTAGCTGATAGAGAATCTCCACTTCCCATTCTTTTAATTAATAAAGTGCCCACATTTTAATTTTCCTAAATAGGAAATATTTTAGAAAATACCACATTACTGTAATGGATTAAAGAATTAGTGTGCATTTTTTCAGATTTTTCTGAAAATTGTGATTCAATATGTGTATATAGATAGATAAATAGATAGATAGATAGATAGATAGATAGATAGATAGATAGATAGATAGATAGATGTGTTTTGGAGGAGGAGGGCTACCAATCAAATGAAAGAAAATTTTAAGCAGCAAAGCAATGGTCAGAAATTATGTTAGGAATCATATCAGACCAATCCATTATTTACATTATGGTGTGACAAGTACAAGATCTAGTAGTCCTGTTTTCTTTGATGTGAGCAGCTGTGGAAAATACAAAAATTATTGAGGAGTAAGGTTTATTTGGATATTTTCCTAAATCAGTCTTGTTTAAAAACATGGTTGTATTATTATTATTATTAGCAATTGCTGTTGCTTAAATTAACAAATACATTTACATGTCTGACAATATTTATAGTATCATTGGCCTTACACTGCAGGCTCATCGGTGAGATCATGGCTTTCTTAAAGAAGTGTGTTTCTTATATTTTTCTTAAATTTTCCACAAGATTTTGTGACATTCTTAAAGTAAGGGCATAAAAACATTTTCCTAGAAGTTTAACTATATGCCTCTACCATTGTAGGCATAGAATATGTCAGTAATTTTTCAGAATAGGTAAAAGTGGAAATAAACAGCAAGTTATATAAGGTAGCATGCTTCTGCATAGTTCTCATCAGTTTCTCTTATAACCAAGATGCAGGAATTGAATTGTAACAAAAATGCTTGTGTGTGCATGTGTGTATGTGTGTGTGTTTAAACCTAGGTATACAGACATACTATGCCTCTTTGTTGACTTGCTGAAATTCTGCATAATTATCTGGAAGGCTTTTTACAGCAGACCATCAAAGAGTGCATGGCATGTCAGTATAAGGTGGAATGCAGCATTTACCCAGATGAATGGCAAAAATGGCACTGATTTCACATGTTCACATTAACTGCTTTAGAAAGGGCTATGTATTCAGCATGATACTAAAGTTGATAACAGAATTTAACAGACCACTTGGTAAGATTGCAAGATTTCTGCCTATGAAAATAATTCAGTTATAAATATAATATAAGCAGTTTAGTACTTTAATATATCCCATCTATATGAATGAGTGCCTTGTCTAAAATTTCACGCATTGACTGGCACAGGTACCTGTTTACTGAGTTTATCTTGTATATATAATTCATATTGCAAAAGTACAGAAGACATTCCATAAACCCTTATCTTGCTACTCATAATGGTGTGATTCTTCAACCTGTTTGAAGTTTAAATGTTGTACAGAATATCCCTACTTATTTCTGCCATTAGATAGGAAGTAGATGAGACAGGAATGAAACTGTTCATGACTCCTCAGCTGACTTGTCATTTTTAATGTATGCACTGCTGTACAACATATGATGAGGGATGAATATGTTATGGGAATAGAGAGAGAGAGAAAGAGAGAGAAATCCAACAGTTAACAGCTACTGCAACAGAATGTTAACTGTGCCAAAGCTCTCCTGGCTGCCTCAGAAGGCCACCAAATATAAATATACCTGCAGGTCTGTGTTTCATGACATAAAAAGGCTGCAATACATTTAAGCATTATATGAGGCATTCTGCATGCATGTCTTGTTGTTACTGATTAATTGGAATGGAATGCCATTACCTTCAAAACTATAATAGGGATTAGGGCATTTAGCAGCTAAAGTAAAATCAACTACATGCATTAAGATCAATTACAGACAGTATATCTTCATGATTATGGCATCTGTTTAAAATAGTTAAATCAGCAGCCCATAAACGATGTCATCTAATGAGGAACATAGTGAAACAAGTGCTTTATTGTGCCAAGTGTCAGAAACAATTGCCCATTGCAGCTTTTTTTTTTTTACTGCTATTTTTTTTTTTTGACAACTCCACATGCTATCCTGGTTGTCACACCAAATGTTTTAGAAAACATCAATTAGTATTAAACAGAAGCTAACATGCAAAATGGTATATTGCTACATTGCATTTAATATTAAAATGAACATTGTTTTCAGTAAGAGATTCAGCTGTATTTTTAATAAGCATAGCTGCTGCACAGAAAGAATTTCACAATTGGCAAGTTTTGGTTTACTTGCTGACACTTGGACACCATCCATTAGTCACATGTGCACACATTACTGAAATCTGTTTAACTGCCAGTGACAGGACACTATATTGCACATATCCAGTATCCCTGTAATTCTGCCCATCTTTCATTGTGGACTTGTTTCCTTAAGAGATATCTTGTTGCATTTTATAGCATGCATTGCTTCAGTGTTACTGTCCAACAGCCCCCACTGCTATGACTTCCTGAGTCAGTGTTTTGAGCTAACAGTTTATCAAGGCATCTTGCTTCAAAGAATGATACTTTCAGAACTGTAAACAGACCAATACCTGCCTTCTATTTGCTTTATTTTAATAACTAGCTAGGAACTCTGGGAATAGTACTTCTACTTCTTAGAGCAACCGGAATCCAGAACAGCTGGAGCTTCCTTTGCCTTTCCTCAGTTGCTGGAATTTAATAAAATAAATCCTGTCAATGGGTATTAAAATGCTAATGAATATGCATAGCTAGTTGACAAAGACTACAAGAACCACTAGTTAATATACATGTCATACATTCTCCATATGTAAAGCATCAGTTACAAAGATTAAATAAAGTATATTCAGAACTAACTATCCGATGTTGTTAATCTTCTTTCCATTCATCATTGATGTGTTCGGTTCCGAGCCCTCAAAACCAAGTTGGCCTTATACCAAGCTCGCACCAGCCAAAAACTCTTGAGCTAAGCTTCTACCCACAATGCCTTTCTCCCTATCTCAGATCTCATTTGCCACGTAGCCGTAAAGTTGCGTTTCAGCTGAGCTCTCAGCTAAGTGGAAACTTTTTGATATCTTGTGAAAGTTTTTGTCATTTTTCTTCTCGATTGTGATTTATATTTATAACCCTCTATATCTGCAGTTATATTTAGACTTTTCACTCCTACTTCTACCCGGTTGGTAATCTTTTAAGTACCATTAGTGGTATGGCCTTCTCTCTCTACCCTTGTGGTATTCCTTGAATACCATCGTTGATATTTCTTCTCTCTTTCCCTTTTCTGTCTAGTTGTATATTTTTGACCTTTTTGATAGATATTATGTGTATTTAGATAGGTTTAGACATAGAGATAGCAGAACTTACAATCTTTTCTAAAACCTTGATTGGTGTGTTTAGATTTTCATGATGTCTGATACAAAGGGTACATCGGGTTTCTAACATTGTACTTCACGCAGCAGTAAACTTCCGAATAGTGGCTCTCACGATGATTGTGTTTATTGTTTGGGGGTGCCCCATATTTCGGTGCAACCTCCCTGGGTAATTTGTCAAAATTTCAGTCAGCGGACTTTGAATGAGTGCAAGAATAAGTTAATACTGAAGGGCCTACTTAAGTCGCCCTTTTCAGAGGCCTTTTCTGTGATGGAGGTCGCAACCCCTCCTATTAAGGATAAAAAAAGGCCCCATTTGGTTCCCTGTGAAATCTAAAGTGCCAAAACTATCTTTGGAGCATAAGTCTGCCTCGTCGGCACTGACCTCTTCTGCTCCAGTTACAACTGTTACTATGTCGGAGCCAGCTTCGGCTCCAATACTGTCTCCAGCACCAACTATTGACCTTGCCTCAACTACTATAACTTTGGCACCAGGTGCTGCATCAGCACAGTGCACACCTTCGATGCCTATCTCTGCAATGATGATTAAACTTCCATATCGGCTCCAAGTGTCCCTTCGGCACCGAGCTCTTTTTTGGGCCTGACAAGAATGGATTTGACCCCACTGCTCCCTGTCTCCAAACTTGAGACATTGGTGCTGGAAGATTCCACACCACAGACCTGATACTCTCTATCCATATATCCATTTCTAGGGCAAGTGTGTAGCCCATTCCTAGAATGACCTGACTCCCTATCGAGAGTATCCACTAAATCCACCAGGAGCCTTTCAGAACTTGATGCGGTGAGTCTTGTGGATCAGCTGTGGGCAGCCAAGGGGATACCCACTCCTTCAAGGACCCATCTTCCTGCAGGACTTGGGTTGACTTCTCCACAGACTCCATCCTATTCTCCTCCTTTGACCATTCCAGTTCCAAAGCCCTCTGCTCCAACATCCTTTTCAGAACCCCGTGTCTCGGTGCCTGTAGTGGACCTCACTGGGGTCCCGGGACTACCTCTTTGGTCCTTGGTTCCAGCTGAACCAGTCCTTCCTCAACCCCGTGATTGGGCTGCAGGCTCCTTGGTTCATGGCACAGTTCCGAATGTTTCTTCAGTTCCGTCCTCAGTGCTGGGAGCTTTGTCTGCATGATCCTGCTTGAGGCTCCATCCGCGGGAGCAGGTTTGATGGTGTGGGGTGTGACCCTGGTTCTGAGGTTGTCCTTCTCTGTTCTGGGCTCCCATCCCTCTTCAGGCAGACCTGCTTTCTATGCTATGGAGAGGGCACTTGCTTTTGGAAGCATTCTGCCGACATCAGATCCCCAAATATCTTCCCCTGACCTACAGCTGCCACAGGCCACCTCCCTGGGACACCGGTAGGGAAGCCACAGGAGCCCCGTTACAGGGTACCCACTCTTCTGAGTACTCCTCAGAAGCCCCCACTGAGGAGTCCCCATGGAAGAGATCATGCAAGAGGAAGAACATAGACTCACCTGAGGAGTCTCTAACAGAAGACATTGATTTCGATGACAGTGAAGAGTCCCCATGGTCACCCTCTGATGATGTCTCCTTTGGAGACATTCTTGAAATGCTGAAACAGAGGGGTGACTGGAAGCTCACTAATCCTTCTTCTGAGGAGTCTGTGTTTCTGCAGGCTTTCCGTGCCTGGCCATCTACCTCTTGCGTGACCCCGCCTGCAGAAGTGCTAGTTTAGCTCATGGTGCAGTGTGCCTGGGACAACCCTGATTCTGTTGAGGCAATCCCCCTGAGACCCGACAAGATACTTTCTCCACCCGAGGAAAACCCACATTGGCCCAGAGGTTTACCAGTCAATGCTATGGTGGTGGTGGCAGCCACAAAAAATGATCTAGCTGAAGAGAGTCCTACTGTCCACCCACTCAACAGACAGTCTTGGGCCATGGACAGATTGGAGAAGTGAGTCTTTGCATCAGCGACCTTTGCCATATGGTCCCTGAACTACTTGGCACATTTCACAAGGCTCCAAAGAGACTTGATCTCTGAACTCTTTGGAACACTCACAGGACAGGTGTCTGATGAGGTAAGGGATAAAGTTGCCTCACAGTTTGCAACCCTGGAATTGATCTCCAACTTGTCCATGAGGTTGCTCTTGCACACAACCAAAGGGGTGGCTAGAGTTGCGGATTCAGGCATAGTTATGAGACATCATGCCTGGATGCGTATTTCTGACCTCACAGATCCCTTCAAGTCTTCCTTTATGAATGCTCCCATCGAAGCATCTTCCCTTTTTGGCTACAAAGTAAAGGACACTCTGGCCAGGTGTGAGAAGGATGGTAAAACCCTGTCTGCCATAGGTCTACATTTTTTCAACCCTCAACGTTCCTTTTCCAGGAACTAGAGGAGTGGGAAGATGTGGCACAAAAAAACTCAGGGTCCTTTACATGCCACGTGTGGTGATGAAATCCTCAGGTCCAGAGGGGGTAACAATTCTAGAAGACACCCCTATTGAGACAGAGGGAGGCCACGTAACCAAGGCCCCAGGGATTCATTCTCTGGGTAGCCTTACCAGCACTCCTGAGGAGTGGCCCAATTGCTTTCCTCTGGTAGCAGTTTGGGGTCATTTCTCTCTCCACCAAGCTGTCTGGCACTCTGTTACCACCGATCATTGGGTGCAGAATATCATAACCAGAGGTTACACCATTCCGCTCATCATTTATCCAAAACCTCCAACAAAACTTCCCGACATTCCACCCAGTCAAAGGGAAGAAGCAGCTTCAGAAATAAACAAGCTGTATCAAAAAAGAGTCATCTAATTAGTCCCACCAGACTAATGTGTATCCAGATTTTACTCAAGATTCTTTCTGGTGCCAAAAAAGACAGGGGACTGGAGACCCATTCTGGATCTCAGTCATTTGAACAAGTCTGTTGCTCATACCAAATTCTGGATGATCACAGTTCAGTCCATTCTCCTTTTTCTAAAGGAGATCTCTGAGACGTGTATTACCACATCAAAATGGACAAGGAGTCTACTTCACATCCGGCTAGGAGCCAGTCATTACAAGTTTTGTGCCCTGCTATTTGGTGTCTCTACAGCCCCCAGAGTGTTCACAAAGTGCATGGCAATTGTTATAGCTCACTTGAGTCTGCAATGATTCTGGGTGTTTCCATATTTGGACGATTGGCTCCTTACCACCCCCACCAAGCATCTTCTGGTAACAGCCCTGCAATACACCCTTTCTCTGGCAGAATTTTTGGGGATAACTGTGAACTGGGAGAAATCCAACCTTACTCTGGTCCAGCAGATAGAATTCATTGGAGCAGTCTTTGACACCTGATCCTGTCTGGTGTCGCTCCCAGCTCACAGACTCCAGAGATTGAGGCTTCAGCTCTGGCTGATACTCTGTCAAAACAAAGTCTCAGTGAGATAGGTTCTTCAGGTCCTAGGATCCAAGGCAGCTTCCATACCAATAGTGCCTCTTGTGAAACTGCACATGCAAATTCTTCAATGGCTTCTTCTCTCTCAGTGGTTCCTGAACCATCACTCTGTATGTTTAGAGATTCAGATAACCAATTCTTGCAAGCAGGACCATCTTTGTTGGATGAGACCAGGCACAGAACTTTGGAGCTGCCCATTCCAGTCCCCTCAGTCCAAGTCCATTGTGACCACAGATGCTTCCCTAATATGGTGAGGGGGCCATTTCCAGGGAAAGACAGTCCAAGGTGCATGGTCCATGTTGGAGGCCAACCTGCATATCAACGTTCTAGAACTGAGAGTGGTGCTGTTAGTGTTGCAAGCATTCCAACTGGTTCTTCCTTCTGGAATGATTGCAATTCAGTCAGACAATATCTCAGTAGTCTGGTATATCAGCAAGCATGGAGGAACCAAGTCCTACCCCGTATGTCGAGAGGCCATGAGAATTTGACAGTGGGCGATAGCTTCCAACTGCTTTCTGATAGCAACACATATCCCGGGGAACTCCAACGTGATTGCAGACAAGTTGAGCAGATGTATTCTCTTGCCCTATGAGTGGTCTCTCAATCCCGAAGTAGCGGCAGAAATCTTCAGCCATTAGGGCCAGCCTTGCTGCAACTTCTTCGCCTCCCCATCAAACAACAAATGCAGCAGCTATTTTGCCCTATTCCCCTCAAAGGGGGAGTCTCCGAGGGATGATCTGATTCACGATTGGCCCATGGGATTGCTTTATGCATATTCCCCCATCCCTCTGATTCCACAATTCATATAGAAAGCTATTCGGTTGAAATGCAAAGTTATCCTCATAGCCCCCTTTTGGCCTCGACAAGTTTGGTTCCCCTTCTTTTGGCTTCATCTGTTATGTCAACCATGAATTCTGGACCCTCTTCCAGACCTGATTTCTCACTCCCAAGGGTTGAGTCACCCAAATCTGTCCAGTCTCAAGCTGACAGCTTGGTTTCTCCACTTCCATTAGTTGCCAGGCAGGATGATCTCATCTCACCTGTTCATGACATTATTCTGGCCTCTCATAAACCATCCACCAAAAGACTATATCGGGAAAAATGGAAAAGGTTCTCTATTTGGTCAAAGGAAAACATGCTAGATTTGTATTCAGTTCCAGTCACAGTGGTTTTACAATACCTGTCTAAGTTTTTCGAAGATGGAGACGCAGACTCTACCATACGCGTACACCTCCGGCTAATTCAGATTATCATAATGGGCTGGATGGTACTCCTCTCATATCACTGCATTTATGTAAAACTTTTCTCAAAGGAGTTTATCATATTAGGCCTCCAATCAGACAGCCTATAGAGCCATGGAACCTAATGTTAGTTCACCAGTCTTTGACTCAACCTCCCTTTGAACTCACAGTGAAATGTGACCTCAAATTCTTGTCATGGAAATCTCTCTTCTTGGTAGCCATTGCATCAGCCAGACAAATTTCAGATCCTCAGGCATTGTGCACCAAAAGACCCTATCTAATCTTCCACAAGGACAGAGTATCACTCCTAACGAACCCATCTTTTCTCCCCAAAATTGTTTTTGACTTTTCCGTCAATCAGTCCATTGACCTACCAGTATTTTTCCCAAATTTTTCTAATAAAGGAGAATACTGCCTACATTCCTTGGATGCACACTGGCAATTGAGATTTTATTTAGACAGGACCGAAGCAATACGTAAAACTGACCAACTTTTCATTTACTTTTCTGGGCCTAGAATGGGAAATTCTGTCGCCAGGGTCACTTTATCAAAAATGGTTAAGAGACTGCATCCATTTCACTTATTCATTTGAAACACAACCTATGTCACAGAATATTAAAGCCCATAAGGCAACATCTTTAGCCTTCCACTCCAGAGCTTCTATGGATGATATTTGTGCAGTAGCCACTTGGGCTAAACCCACATTTTTATCAATCATTGTAAATTGGATGTGGTCTCCAGAAGGAGAGCTGCCTTCAGCTGAATGGTACTCAGGAATGTTCTTCCATAAGGGCCGCCCAAGGATCACAAGGTAGCTGGGGATTCTGTCCCATCAGTGATGAATGGAAAGAAGATTAACTACATCAGATAATGAAATTATGTCTTACCATAACGTTCCATCTGGGTTGTTGATCTTCTTTCATTCATCACTTCCCACCCTCCTTCTCCCGCCAAAGGGTCCTGGGAGATACTTTGGTCCAAGTGGTGTCTTAGGGCATTTGCGCAGAAATGGCCTCTGCATTTACTTATACAACATGGGCAAACTCAATCTGAGGTAACAGGGAGAAGGACATTGTGGGTAGAAGCTTAACTCAAGAGTTTTTGGCTGGTGCGAGCTTGGTATTAGGCCAACTTGGCTCCGAGGGCTTGGAACTGAACCCATCAGTGATGAATGAAAGAAGATCAACAACACAGATGGAACATTATGGTAAGACGTAACTTCTTTTTTTCACTACATTTGTATCCTGGCCACAGAAAATAAGTTAAATATTGTGTCATCAAAGGCTTATGCTCAACCCAGTCTGCATTTTATTCACAATGAAGAAACAAGTCCAACGCCAAAAATAACACAAGTTTATTGTAATAAGCAAAGCTTTTGGGTAAACCATCCTTCCTCAGTGCTAATACTTTTAGTGTTAATACTTACTTTATATAAGAACAGGTAAAATCATGTGATAACAGTCAGCCAATCTTAAGGGTCACATAATTAAATATAATACATAAAAATCAATTTTTACTTTAAAACATTTTTAAAAAACATTTTTTATATATAAAACATATATACATAGTATAACCTTCAATATATATTCTATTTATGTTCATTAATGCATTTGTAGTTGTTTCTTAATCAACACAGGTTTTATACTAATGGCTTTGTTCAAGCCAGGTTTAGAGTCTGCCTGTAATCTAACTATCAGTTCATATTCTTTATTTTCCAATATATTATTTATATCAGAAAACAAACCAAAGAAGTGATATCATGGCTGGAATATAAATCTTTAATATCAAGAGGTTAAAAACAAGCTAAAACAATAAAATGAGATGAGTGCTTTCAGCATAAAGCCTTCTTCAGATATGGTTTCAATCGAGTGCATCATTAAATGAGGGTATTAACCAGTCATAATCATCTCCTCAGGCGACGCCTCCTTAGCATAAGATTAAGAGGAAGTAACTCATTCAATCCTGGATGCTTATCAGCCCTTAAGTCGGCTATCCATTTATTCTCTTCAAGCTCAGTAAATTCCTTAATATTGCCTCCTCTTGGATTACTGTATACCTGTTGCAATGCCATAAATCGAAAGTCATGTCCAGGATTTGAAATTATATGTTTACTTAAGGCATTGGTGGTTACTTTGTTTCTGATATCTCTCAAATGTGCTTGAATTTGGGTTTTAAATGGGCAGTCGTTTTTACCCACATAAAAACTTGCACATACCGTATTCTTTGCCACATAGATTGTGTTCTTAGTCTGACAGTCAACATAGGCTTTAGTTGTATAATGTCTGCCTATCACAGGATGTTCAAAATATCCATCAGATAGTATATAGCTGCATATACTGCAGCATCCACACCTGAATGTACCTGCTTTACTGATCACAGGGATGTTTTTTCTTAGGGAATGAATACTTACAAAGTAATTGTTTATGATTTAGTTTGTTCTTGTAGAAAAATCTAGGTACATCACCTAAGATTCTCAGTATGTTCTCATCTGCTGTTAACATTTGCCAGTTCTTGCTTATCACATTACGAATGTAGCCAATTATACTGCTATAAGTTAATGTGCATCTCATATTGAGATATGATTCATCTCTTTGTTTACTCCCATTCTGAGGTACCCTATGGAAGTACGGTTTGCCCTTGGTACTTTATAACTGTGAGGCTTGACATGCTATAATATTAATTTCACCATCTCTATAGCCTCTTCCTGACAACTCTTTCTTTGATTCAAGTGCATCCCTTTCATAGACTTTATCTTTGGTATTTAGTCTGGATTGCTATAGGAATTTGTTCTTGATGACCTGTAGAAATATATGCTTGGGATGCATACTAGTTCAATGCAAAGAATTGTTTCTCCAGCATTCCTTCCTGTAGGTAAAGTCTCTATCTTTCCATCAGTGTCCTTCAATATAGTTACATCTAGAAAATCAATCCTAGATCCGGATGTTCGGACATCAAAATCCAGAAAGTCAGTGGTGTTTCTTAGTAGGTCTATGAACATATTGAGTTGCACTATATCACTGTCTGAAAGGAAAAAAATGTCATCAACAAATCTCCTATAGTACAGTAAATGTCTTCTACATTGATTAGTGTCTTTAAATATAAAATCCATCTCCCATTGTGCCATGACAAGATTGGAATATGAATTGGCACAGGAAACCCCCATCACCACTCCCCATTTCTGTAAATAATGTTGATCTTCATACATCAAAACATTGTTTTCTATGATAATTTCCAGTAGGGAAGCTGTCTGCTGTATATCATTGTTAGTATATGCACCATTGTTACTTAACCTTTGAATTGACAGGCAGACATTATACAACTAGAGCCTATGTTGACTGTCAGACTAAGAACATAATCTATGTGGCAAAGTGCATGGTATGCGCAGGTTTTTATGTGGGCAAAACCAACTGCCCATTTAAAACCCAAATTCAAGCACATTTGAGAGATATCAGAAACAAAGTAACCACCAATGCCTTTAGTAAACATATAATTTTAAATCCTGGACATGACTTTCAATTTATGGCATTGCAACGGGTATACAGTAATCCAAGAAGAGGAAATATTAAGGAATTTACTGAGCTTAAAGAGAGTAAATGGATAGCCAACTTAAGGGCTGATAAGAATCCAAGATTGAATGTGTTACTTCCCCTTAAGCCTATGCTAAGGAGGCATCACCTGAGGAGATGATTATGATTGGTTAATACCCTCATTTAATGCTGCACTCATTGATTGAAACCAGATCTGAAGAAGGCTTTATGCTGAACGCGGTCATCTCATTTTATTGTTTTAACTTGTTTTTAACCTGTTGATATTAAACTTCAAAAATTTGTGGCGCTATTCTATTAAGATGACAAGTTCCTGTAATAAAATAGTGTTGTTAGATGTAGAATTAGAGAAGAAGGGTAATCTGATAGAGACCAGTGTCCATAAAAAAGATGTACATATGAATTGGTAGGTTCATCGACAAAGAATGCATGCACTCCACATTTTCAGTGGTATAGTAAGAGCACAACTGTCTAGGATCAGTAGGTTGAACACTGATGATAGGAAATGTGAGGAACAAATGAGGGAAATGGCCATGGAGTTTTATGATAATGGATATGACCTGATGATTATAGAGAGTGTTTGCAAAGAGGTCCTTGATAATAGGTCAGGTATTAGTAAACTTACATTTTTGGCAGATGAATGGATTAGTAAAGTGGCGAACAAAGTTAATAACATAAGATATGTTACTACATTTAATGTGAGAATTAGCGAGGTAAAGAAAATAATACAAAAAACCTGAAGTATACTGCAGGCAATGCCAGAATTGCAAAAGATTCTGGATGATAAACCCAGTTTTGTCTATAGAAACCTTAATAATATAAAAAGAAGTTTATGTTGTAAGGATTTTAGATCTATTGATAAGTTCTTTGTCGTAAGTAAATCTGGCACAGTTCAATGTATGAATTGCAGTTGCTGCAGTGATAGATTAGTAAAAAACTAATAATATTTTGTTCATCCAACAACAAATAAAGAATATGCTTTTCATTGTTTGGCTACGTGTAATACCACACACGTTGTATATCTGGCTACCTGTGCAAAATGTTTGTCATTCTATGTAGGTAAAACTATAAGGAAGTTAAAAGAAAGAATTGTTGAGCACAAGTCAGACGTACGTAGAAAAAGTCAAATGACTGCACTAAGTAAGCATATTATGGACACTGGTTCTGAACATTATTTTGGAGTTAGAGCTATGGAAGTAGTGCATAAACAAGCCAGAGGTGGTGATATAAATAATATATTGGAAAATAAAGAATACGAATGGATTACAGGCAGACTCTAAACCTGGCTTGAACAATGCCGTTAGTATAAAACCTGTGTTGATTAAGAAACAACTACAAATGCATTAATGAAAGGAGCCACTATTGATATTTTAAGTATTTTTCTTCAGTTTATTTGTTAAGATTTCTGCATTGCCGCCTACTTTTTGGCATTTTCCAGCTTGCTAAACTTGATATCTGTATTAGGAACAGTATTTAGAACACATCTAGAGCCTGTTTACTGCATTTCCTGTGTTGCACTTATTTTAAAATCGTTTTTTTCTTAAAACTTGTATTTTACCTGTCTCTGGCCTAGCACTCAAGTGTGGGGTCATTTATTGCACTGTTCTAACTTGTTGCTACTTGTATCTCTGCTATCTTTAAACAAAACAAAAAAAAAACAAAAAAATCTTGCTTTTTATCCCACTTTCTGAAATTTAAAAAAGTTCAGTTACAGATTTGCTGTTCTGAACTGTTTGTAAGTTTCTTGGAGGTCATTGCTTGCTTGGGCTAAAGGGAAGTCTCTGTGTTCATCAGTGGCAGTGGTAAACACTGAACAGCCTGCCTGCCCCTGTGGGAGTGGTTACTGCCTAGAAACTGTAGTTTTATTGGCCATTTTGGGTAAATTCCAAACTCCTTGATCCCCCTCTCTTAAAACCCAATTGCCTCATGGTTTTGGCATCTTTTCAGACTTGTTGGCTGTTGGTGAAGCACCCACCAAGAGGAGAAAACGCCGAGAGAAGAAAAGAGCCACTTTTGAGATTTTAAGTATTTTTCTTCAGATTATTTGTTAAGATTTCTGCATTGCCACCTACTTTTTGACGTTTTCCAGCTTGCTAAACTTGATATCTGTATTAGGAACTGTATTTAGAACACATCTAGAGCCTGTTTACTGCATTTCCTGTGTTGCACTTATTTTAAAATAATTTTTTTCTTAAAACTTGCATTTTACCTGTCTCTGGCCTAGCACTCAAGTGTGGGGTCATTTATTGCACTGTTCTAACTTGTTGCTACTTGTCTATCTCTGCTATCTTAAAACAAAACAAAAAACCAAAAACATCTTGCTTTTTTCCCACTTTCTGAAATTTAAAAAAAAGTTCAGTTACAGATTTGCTGTTCTGAACTGTTTGTAAGTTTCTTGGAGGCGGAAGTCTCTGTGTTCATCAGTGGCAGTGGTAAACACTGTACAGCCTGCCTGCCCCTGTGGGACTGGTTACTGCCTAGAAATTGTAGTTTTATTGGCCATTTTGGGTCAATTCCAAACTCCTTGATCCCCCTCTCTTAAAACCCTCTTTTGCGCATTTTTGCGCATAGCGCAGCATCGAGCAGCGCTGCTTAATCAGGTTTAAACTATTCCCGGCTCCACAAAGTCTGCACTTCACTTTTTCCCTTAGAACTGTTCCAAATCTCAAAGTAAGTACTTTATTTTCCTTCTAAAACCCAGCAGTAGCTAGGATAAGTGTCTTATAAGTAAGCACTAATAAACTAAAGCACTACACCCTCTTATACTCCCTTTAAGTACTTGGCTCCATATTGGTCCTTTTTGATCAAGTCAAAAAGTAATTCCTTATACTATTCTGGCATGTCCAAAAGTCAGTTTCAGGTTTACTCTCCAGTCCAGCTGGTGAATATGGGAATCTTGAGGCAATGTTACAACTGCCTTATGTACACAGACCACCCTCTCCTCTTCCCAACAAGCTCAAATATATGTGAGAGATGCAACTATATAGCCAAACTGGAGACTGAGCTCTCTCAACATAGTACTGGCACTGTCAGTCTGGAGGAGAAGGTAATCACACACACCACAAATCCAGTCTCACATAGACCTATCGCAACAGCAAACCAAACACATAAACACACAAAAACATACTCAGAGGCTCTAAATAAAAATCTGCCCAAGCAGCAGAGACCTCCAAAGCAGACATCCAAGCAACTCCTACTCCACAACAATACCCACGTATCACATAGTTCACAAATTCAGTGTGCCACACAGTCACAGCCCTAAAGGCTAAACAACACACCTAATACACTTGTAATAGGTGACTCTATTGTCAGACACACTGACGTCCCTCTCACCAGGTTGAACAAGGAGAAGGTCACTGTAAGCTGCCTGTCGGGTGCCAGGATCCGCCACATAACACAAGCACTCAGGTCACTCCAAAGCAAGTACAGATATGACTCTGTCATTGTCCATGCTGGTGTGAATGACCTGAGACGTACCTCCCTGGATTACATGAAAAGAGACATAGAGGAGCTCTCTGATCATGTGGCCCAGGCCGGTATGACCCTGACCTTGAGTAGCATCTTACCCTCACCAAGAATGATACCACAGTATAAAGACAAAATGATCAATTTTAACAATTGGCTTAAGTATTGGTGTCACTCAAAGGGGATCCAGTGTCTGTCAGCCTGGGATGACATGCTTGACAAGCCATGTTGCTTCGCTAGGGATGGCTTGCACCTGTCACCCCTGGGTTTTCGAATACTGGCCAAGGCTCTTGCCACCCCCATAGTGCCTTTTTTAGGCAAGGCTCAAAAGACAAACCCACCTTCTTAGACAACACAAGGAAAAAGAAACTAAGGGTAATGCTACTCAATGCCAGAAGTCTAAACCTCAAGATGCACACACTCGAGGCTCTCCTCAGTATGGAGAATATCAATATCTGTGCAGTAACAGAAACCTGGTTCAAGGCTCCCGAGAGCACCCCAGCACTACCAGGCTATACCTCATACCATGCTTTTCAGCCCAAAAACTCGGACCAAACCACAAGGGGAGGGGGAGTATCCATATTCATCAAAGATACCCATATGCTAGTGGCACTGCACGAAGCATCTGAGACCATCCATGTGCAACTAACAGTGGGCAAAACTGCCTTCCAGTTTGTAGCCTGCTACAGACCACCCTTCCAAACTCAGGAACCCCACTCGGCTTTCCTGAAGACACTGGAGAATATGAAGGTCTCTCCAAACACCATTATATTGGGTGACTTTAACTACCCAGACATAGACTGGGAGCACTACTCAAGCCCCAACACCCTAGCCCAACGGTTCCTAGAATTTATAAACTCAAATGCTATGGAACAACTGGTCACCACTCCCACAAGAGGGGGAAACATATTGTACCTGATCATCACCAACATGGGGACTCTATGTTCCATACCAGAGGTATACCCCTCATTGGTAAGATATGACCATAAATTAATCACTATGGACATCCATATCCCATCCCCACCCCCAGCAAAGGAAACCACGGTCAAAAACTTCTCAAAAGCAAACTTCCCACTTCTCAAAACCAAGGTGGAATCCTTCAAAGCCTCAGGGCCAGTGGAAAATACGGCCCAAACCGCAGAATCCTTTACAAATGCATTCTATGGATACCTACAGGAATGCATGGATCGTGCTATCCCAAATAAAACCAAAACACACTCCTCCAAAGGCAGGAGACCTGTCTGGTGGACTCCAGCCATAAATAAGCTATACAACAGAAGGAGGAAGCTACTACATGATAGAGCAAAATCCCTGAAAGGGAAGGCAACTCTGATCAGTACTAGCAAGAAACTACGATCCCTCATAAAATCATCTAAGGCTAGCTTCGAAAGAAAAATTGCACAAGACGCTAAAGATAATCACAAGGCTTTCTTTAGTTATGTCAGAAACCTGGGTGGAAACTCCCAGATATGCTCTGAGTTAGTGCAAAATGACAAAAAATACACTGAACCCACAGACATTGCCAACATCCTGGCAGACATGTTCAGTGCAAACATCCCCCCCCCCCCCAAATGAACAAATGACTATCCCGACAGAGTGTAGCCTTCCTGACATCACAGATGTACAGGTGAGAGCTGCCCTCTCCAAAGCAAAAAACACAGCATCAATGGGACCAGACGGTGTCCCGGGCTGCGTTTTACATGAGCTCCAAGAAGAACTGAACCCTCACTTAAAATCACTGTTCAGTCTCAGCCTTACAACAGGATATGTACCCAAAGAATGGCGTACTGCAACAGTGGTCCCACTCCATAAAGGTGGTGCACCGACGGATCCCGGAAACTATCGCCCTATAAGCCTAACTAGCCTGGTCTGCAAAGCTATGGAGCGTATCATCATGGAACTCATTAACAAAGACATTAGGAACCTCCAAACACTGGATCCTACCCAATTCGGCTTTGTTAAGGGCAGATATTGCCTCTTGAACCTGGTCAATTTCTTTGAAACAGTCACCAAGGCCATATATGAAGGGAAGGTAGTCCACACAGCCTACCTTGACCTTGCAAAAGCCTTCGACACAATACCCCACTCGGGCATCATAAATAAGCTCACCAGCTTAAATATCAACCCCTATGTCACAAGATGGGTTGCAAACTGGCTTAGGGATAGAACCCACATGGTCAGAATTGTAGGTGCCATGTCAGACTCTAAACCAGTTACAAGTGGCATCCCACAAGGTTCAGTCCTGGGACCTCTCTTGTTCGGTATATATTTTTCTGAGGTACAGGCTAACACAGGAGGACTATGGCTGACAAAGTTTGCAGATGACTGCAAACTGGGGGCCATAATCGACTCGCCGGCTGACACAAGCATCCTCCAGAAAGGTCTCACAGAGACGGATAACTGGTACCAGAGTCATGGCCTAAAGCTAAATGCCAAAAAGTGCATAGTCATCCCCTTTGGGAAAAACAAAGTGCCCACAAATTACCACATAGGTGGTAATCCATTAATCTGGAAGAAGTAATTAGGGATTTGGGGACCCAAGTAGATTGCAATCTCTCCTTTGACAATCACATTGCCAAAGTGGTTAGAAAGACATTCTATATAGCCCACCTTATCATGAAGGGGTTCACATCTAGATCAGGAGAAGTCATTGTGCCCCTCTACTCATCACTCATCAGGCCCATAATTGAATACAATGCCCCATTTGGGATGTACCTTACCCGACACCTGCTACAACTAGAAAGACCCCAAAAGTACCTCACCAAGAGGATCAAGGGACTCAAACAGATGCCCTACACAGTTAGGCTAAAGAAACTCCAGCTCTACTCAGTTGCTTACCGCCAACTCAGAGGTGATCTGTGTCTGACGTATAAAGCCATGTCCAACCCAGAATTAATGGACATGCTCCACCTCAAGAAATCCAAATCCATGAGAACTACAAGCTTCAGTGACTTAAACCTCAGCACAGAAATAAATAGAACATGCTGGAGGGACAGATTCATATCCCAGAGGCTCCCCTCACTCTGGAACAAAATCCCAATCCATGTCAGACAGAGCCCCTCAATGACCCTCTTCAAGAAGAATCTTGATGTTTGGATAGGAGATCGTAAATTTACCCCTGGGATCTCTTCTGTGTCACTGCTAGACAGAGGCATGGTAAACTAACCTTAAATGGGCTATCTTCTGTGACCTACTATACAGAGGCACAGCCAACTAATCTAAGAAGGGTGGCGAAAGCCAAACACACTCTGGCTAGGCTTGTAAATGCCCTAGGGCAGATAGCCTAGTATCAACCTATCAACATATGAACCTATGAACATAAATAGAATATATATAGAAGGTTATACTATGTACATATGTTTTATATATAAAAAAGTTTTTAAAAAATAGTTTTTTTAAGTAAAATTTGATTTTTATGTATTATATTTAATTATGTGACCCTTATGATTGGCTGACTGTGATCACATGATTTTACCTGTTCTAATATAAAGTATTAACATTGAAAAGTATTAGCACTGAGGAAGGGTGGTTTACCCAAAAGCTTTGCTTGTTGCAATAAACGTGTCATTTTTGGCGTTGGACTTGTTTCTTCATCAGTACTTTGAACCTTCAGTTACCACTGCATCGGCTTTTATTTTCCTGCATTTTATTCACCTGAGATATTAAATGATGGAGAAGCCAAACAGAAGCAAAAGTCATTGATGAAATAAGTGTCACCATCTTCTTTTCAAAGCACAGTTTTAGCTGTTAGATAATCTCTCACTCTCTCTTTCTCTCTCACTCCTCCATATGATAACATGTAGATGATTAGAATAGTGAGGAATAAGTCTTCTAGGTAGGCAATCACACCTTCTTTCAACAAAATAAGAAGTGCAATAAAATCAGTTAACATTATGTCGCAGCTGAATTGTTTTTGCATCTGGCATTACTTGTACATTAACACCGTGCTGGAGAGCATTTCTGCACCTGTCAGGGTTTAATGTACAGTTTGCCGATTCTCTAAGATCAAGTTACCACTGTCTACATACACCAGTTATCATCCAATATGTACTGTCTTCATGTGTGAATGTGAGCAGTGATATTAAACAATGCCCAAGAAGTTATTTCTGAAAATATGAGATGCTGAGTGAAAGAGCTCAATTCTTGAGTATGTAGGGAGAGCCTGATTGTGTGTGAATGTCTGTGTTGTTGTTGTTGAAGGAAGCTATATCAGCACATTTTCTAATGATGTTGTGGAACATATTATAGAAGACTGAGTGTACAGATGGACTCTGACCCAGTAGAACTGTTGACTATAGAAAGCATAATTAAACCAAAATGGAGATACAAAAGCCAGAACTCAGACTCATGGTATATTGCCATTATGCAACTAAAATCTCTGTAGAAAATTGACTGCCATACATATGTTTAATAACTTTCACTTAAAACTCATTACAGTCATGTGATGCCTCTGGGCGTTTGTGCAGTTACCTCCTACTACGCCTCTAGGCATCAAACATTATTTGCTCAGATCTGCATCAATAACACCAAAACCATGCTACATACAATATGGCAGAATATTTTATCTTGAAGCATACATGATGGCAAACCCAATCGTATTGATATCTGACCTCTGTCAATGAGTATTTTGGAACTGTAAAGTGATAACTTAATTTTATAAAGGCTCAAGCTACACCCATTGGGAGTTAAAGGTACATACTCAAAAGAGCTGTACTGGAGGGATAGCACAAGACCAGATACCCTTAGGAAAAGCTTTGTGAATCTGACAGGGAATTATATATTTCATTTCTGAGAGAGGCTGTTAGTTGGAATTAGCTGTGTTCCTCTGTCTCTTTGCCCAAAGTTGGAACTTGTCTCTTGATGTAAGAAAAACTGCTGACCTATATACTTAAAAGCATTTCACAAATAAATGAACCACCTTATTAAATCTATAATTCATACCAAACAAGCTCAGTTAACAAACTTATGACTCATTAGAAGTGCTATCTGAACCATAAATTTTTCAAATAAGTAATGTTGTAGTCTTTCTAGCTGTGTCAGGTCTGACTTTTTTTATGATAGCATAGAATTCTACATTCAAGTAAACAGCATTACAGAAAAAAATGGAACTGGAATTTCCTTTTTCCTAGACAAAATGTTACTGGGAATAGCGTGGATCAGTCTGTAGGGTCTATATCAGAAGATCAAAGTTTCAAAACTTCGAATCTGATATGATCGATACCATATGATCGAAGTCTTGAAACTTTGAATCTGTTAACGGAGATCTCTGTACAGCGAGGAAAGGGAAGATTTCCCTTTTCTGCACTGTAGTGCGATCTCAGAATTGGTATATTTAAGTAGTGGGGGTGTGGGGAGTGCAGGGGTGCTTGCCCCCTGCTTAGAGCATTTAAAATTACTTGTTTTTGTAGGTTGTTGTGTTTTGTTACATTTTTGACATTTCAGAACTTCGATTATATGGAGTCGACCATATCAGACCATATCAGATTCAAAGTTTTGAAACTTCGATCATGTAATATAAACCCAATCTATATGTTTTCCTATCAACCACTGATATATTTTATTGAAGGCAAAGTTGGTGCCACCAACTGTAACCAAATCTTTGCAAAAGATGA
>NC_056735.1:306512829-306617829 GCF_019279795.1 Protopterus annectens | reverse complement strand
CTAATAACTATTGTAATTATATGTAACATGGCAGTACTGAAATAAATAGTCATATTTATGATATCATAGCAGTGCAGCTGATTAATGGTATAACAGAGTAAAACCTTCCCATCATACCTGGATGTGGCAAAGGTGTATCGACTGGATAATCATCAGTGTTCATTGTCTGAAATTATATAGTCATGTGATATGCCATGGATCTAATTCTCTGTCTTTTTTATCTCACCCCACCCTTTCTCTCTCAATTTTTTTTTGAATATTTTATGTCTTAAAAATGTTCCATTGTCATACATTTCTCCTTACAAAAACTGACATTCAGCACAGAGAGGTAGACCAACCACTGTGGATCAGCCTGCCATCTCTCCACAGACTGCAGTACTAACACCCAGCACTTAAGGGCCCCAACCTGTCAGCCCTGCATCCACATCCTCTGCCCTACCTGTACCATCTGTGTCAGGCAGCTCTGTCTCAGCAACTGGTGCACTGGTACCTTCCAGGAGTAGTAGTATTAGAAGTAGCAGTAGTGGAGGTGGTGATTTTGTAACCCAGCAAGAGTTGACTGGCCTGGCAGATGGTATCATGCGAAGGAGCCTCGGTGCCTGAATTAGCTGTGTAGGAAAAAGTACTTCATCATATTGCTAATATGATGCCATGTTGAGCACTGAAGCAGGAAACTGAGACAGGAGACAGTTTGACAGTTTTGAGGGTGAGGACTAGATTCTCACTGTTCTCAGACATGATGTGGGTGTACCTTCAATGTCCCTTACCTATCCCTAATTATGGTATCCCCAACATTTTGAGTCCATCACCATCCATGTCTGTCTCATATATCCTATATGTCTCCACCTTCCTCACCTATCTTACCTACCTGACCCTCACATTCCTAAGCCCCTTCCCCAACATTCCTCTCTCTTGGAATCTAATAAAAAATAGGCATCTGTCCCACCCAAAAAAAAAAAAAAGAAAGAAACTTGACTCATACATAGCTCTCCACTTCATCTGTGTGTCTTCTTGATACACTTGATTTACTATAATTGGCTCTACAACATTATTCTGTTGTTGTCAGCTACCCTTGGCATGGTGACAGTCCATATCTGGCAAATTCTGTCTACAGTTTTACATTTATTGTGAAGGTGTGAATAGGTGTGCTTATCTCCCACTACCTTCCTGCAAATTCCTCTGTTCTTTTCCCTGTGTCCTCTCCTCTTCTTGCCCCCTCTCCCTCCATTTCACTACTTTCCTGCCACCCCCATTTTCACAAGTTTAATCTGGTCAAAAAATAGGATCACACACAACACGTGTCCAGAAATGGTCCATAAGAAAGTCTGCACTTTTTCCTCCTCACTATTTGCATGGAGTTTGGCATTGCACACCAATGGTGAGTGACAGTGAATGGCTGCCCATGTCCTATGGCAAAACATGGTCATTTGCTGCCATCTCCCTCAGTAGTCCAGTTATCTTCATGCAAAGGTGTTTGAACATGCTGCATTACTGAAATATAGAGTAAAGGCAGAATAAACCAATACTTTGCAACAGTTACTCTAACAGTTCTTTGACTATTGGATGTATCAAAGTGCAACTTCCTGTGTGGAGTGTTGATATAAAGCACTGTCCGAAGGTTAATTTTTGTCCATAGCATCAAGGGTTAAATTCCAGATGTATTTCACATTATTGCTTGCTGTGATGCAATGCTTCTATGATATGTTTCATGATATACAGCTTAATTTTTATCCAGTTATGACCTTTAATTAACATATTTTGAATACTGTTGTAAAAAAAAATTTGCAAACACATGCATCCTCTTAAGGAAGAATTAATAAATCACCATTATTCTGCTCCTGTCTTAATCAAGTTTTGCCTCTCCTACAGCTTCTATATCCCCAGAACCATCAGTTAATGCTACAGAACATGCCAGATGAATAATGAAGACATGCTATAAAGATGTGCATTAATGACCGATAACACCAACCTTTGATATATCTCTGTCCATCTTTCTCTCTATCATCACTCCTCTTTCACGCCTTTTTACTGTTGACCATTAATTAGGCTGATGGATGTAAACTTCATCTTTTGGCATTTCCATACTGTCATTACATTGCTGAAGACTAATATCTGCATCTTCCATTGGCTGAATAAGTAATGTCCTTTCAATGGCATGATTTTTGAGATGTGTGAAGTTTATACACTTAAATTTTCATCTTAACAATGGTTCAAGTCCAGCAGTAGGTGAAACTCTTACTGCCTGTATTTCTAAGTCTCTTTCCGGTGAATGCGTTGCCTGTTTTATCAGTTGTAGTCCTTAGCAATTCTGTAAGGTCTGGCAACAAGCAAGTGAATTAAGTGATTGTAAATGGCATTTCAAGTGTTATTGCAAAATGTTTTGAGTTTTTGCCTTAGACTACATTGCCATGGTGAACATAGCAGAAATACCAATACATATACTGTGCTATAGTAAAACAGAGTTAGGGTAATAAACTGTGGTACACTTACTGTTTCATATGTATGCTGCTGGATATCATGTAAAGTGTAACGGAGGCTACAATTGATATAAGTGCAATGAATACTGCTGCCTTCCTAATGTTTTTATTGAACAAACTGACACAATTTGGGCAATCAACATATTTAGGATACTCATTCCTATGTAATCTTATAGCCCTGATCAAAATTAATTATGATAATTGCATTCTGGCACCCTTTGCAAAGTGATACACGTACTAGTCCATAACCCTGCTTCAACTCTGCTTTTCCATTTATTTCACTGAGCTTATACCTTGTGCTACAGAGAAAGTTAGGTGAGAGGTGAATTTTCTTCACTCAGTACTGTCATGAGGGCTGATGGCTGCACCTCACCACTAAACCTGTTTGCACTAGAGTAGGATAACAAAATTGAAGTTTTCAGTTTTTTCCATCAGCAGTAAACTGCATTTGCTCATCACCTGATATTACAAAAACAGGGAAGGCAAGCACCACAATACATTGTTTGAATCAACCTTTGACTCTAACATGTGATAGGCAGATTCCAACATGCAAGATGTATATATGCAAAATGTTCACATAAAATGTATCTGTTCTACATTTACTCATAATCACAACATTTTCTCCCTGCTCCTTATTTGCACAAAGGTTGGCAGGGAGCACCACTGAATACCACTGAACACTGCTATCTCACATTCCAACTTCAAAACCTCAAAGTATAATCATGCATGTGCTAATACTTTACCAACATCCACATAAATAAGTTTCTCAGCATTGAGCTTTAAGAATAGATTTTGATCAAAAAATAAGTATTGCTGTTGGATTGTTATTCCATTACATGGAAATTAAGTAATGTACTCAAGTGAACTGCAGTGGTTGACTGATCACTTCCTTTTGGACAGCTATGTCTGTACTGCAGCACTTATACTTACAAAGGATGTACAACCACATAGAGCCTTGGCACACAGGCTTCATCATTATTTAGCCCTCCTGCATTGGAACATTACAAATTGTTTTGCATTGACAATGCACATTGCCCATACATGAGCAGATAGAATTAATAATATCATTACCATTCATTAAGGTTTACATACCACTACTTCATTGTCCATCCTGTGTCACAAGTCTGTGTGTCTCATGTACGCAACACATATACATATCAGTTCACTTCTACAATATACTTTAATGACAGCAAAGTTGACCTAAGTCAGCAATATGTATGAAATATTGATCTTAAGATTGCATTCTGTCCTTCATATCAACAAATATGTCTTTGCACAAAGACGTCTCTGACACAGAATGAGAAACTACTCCTATCTATACTGCACTGTCACACTGTCAAACCCAGATATTTTTGGTGGCACTTGCATTAAGTACTGTGTCCTTTGGATAGTGTGACTAGATAGGCAGAAAGTTCTAATCTCACAGATGTCAAATTATGCATTTGTGTACGTGGGTTATGTATAGAGTCATGTAAATATGACCTTACATAATGCTGGCCTCACTGAAATAGTAGTCTAGGGAAACGTTTGCACTGTTTGGTGAATCGATATCAATGTCAGACCCTTCCCAACATCATCTTCAATGCAACATAACACTGGTGACATCCTCTATAAAGTGCACTCTCATACTGTGGAAGTCAGACTTCTGCAGTGGTACATGTATTAAGTACTGTGTCCTTTAGATTATACACATTTAGGTAAGGGTCCTTATAGCTCTCAACCTCCCATCTCCAAAATGAGGAACACTAGCCTTCACAATGTGGAATAAATGAGCAAAATGTGGAACACAAACTCATGGCTTACTACCAACTTCAACCAGAAAGGTCATAGGGTGGTTAAAATATGCTACTTTTGCTTATAAAAATATCTTTTTAATAAAGTAACATGATCAATTTCTATTTACCATGAATATCAGTTACAAAAATCCTAATGCTAATGTGTGACAGACCTTTTCAATGTGGAACCTCAAAGAGCATGAACTTTTTAAGAAAAAAATGAGGTGCATTCCTTGTAATAAGGTACACTTGGTATGGGGGTTCTAATCTCACAACACTCAACTTAGGTGTGCGATGGTGGGTCCGTGGCATCACTGGAGGATTATTTCAACAGCTGTGATCATTTGACTCTTACTGGTGACAAATATTTACATGGTTATATGAACCCCTATCCCCTTTTCACTCAGTCTACAAACGCATACTGTCTGCAGCACACTGATGAGGTCATCATTTCAATAATGCACTCTCACACCACTAAAGTCAAACCACATGCCTATACTGCACTGGCATGTAGATTGTGTCAGTAGATAGGTAGTTAGTTTGAATACAGCAGTGAGACTCTCCTGACTGGGTGTTCGAATATAAATGGATGTAGGAGTGTCTTGCACTTGTTAGAATTGACAACATTTAGAATTCCACATAGCTGTAGTAGGTCATGTTTGCATACACCTCTCCTTTGCATGACACAGCTGATGTCATTCTTTCAAAGATGCAGTGTGGCTGACCTGCAATCAGATTTCTCCTGTAGTGCATGTCTATAATATACCTGCATGCAGATTGTGCCAGTAGACAGATAGGGAGCCTGAATAAAGTAGTGAGACTCTCCTGACTGTGTGTGTGTGAGTGTGTGTGTGTGTGTGTGTGTGTGTGTGTTTGTGAGAATATAAATGATTGCAGAAGTATCTTACACCTCTTAGTATTAACAGCATTTGGAATCTCACAAAGCTGTAGAAGTCATTTTTCCACACGCATCTCCTTTACATGACACAGCTGATGTCATCCATTGAAAGATGCAGTCTTCTGTGGAAGGAGCCTATAATGCAATTTCATGTAAATTATATCAGTAGATAGGTAAGGAGTTCAAATACAGGAATGACTATCTTCTGTGAGTGTCTGTTTCTTCCTCTTACTGTGCACAACAGGCTGCAAATAAATATGTGATGTATATCTATACAGTGATCTTGTGCTGTGCAACCACTTTTTAGCAGAAACAACAAGATAACACACAATGGTGATGTCATCCATTGAAATGTGCAGTATCACAATTTTAAAATAAATCTGGAGCTGTACTTGTGTTTCAGCAGACTGTCATTAGCTTGTGATGTTAAGTTTATAGTTCAGATCCCTGATGCCTTTGCTTACAGCCAGTGTACATGTTAATAGTGTTGTCACCCACATGTACTATGTTCATGTGTACATGTTAACAGTGTTGTCACCCACATGTACTATGTTCATGTGTACATGTAGTTAACAGCATTGTCACCCACATGTGCTATGTTCAGGTGTACATGTTATTAACAGTGTTGTCACCCACATGCACTATGTTCATGTGTAAATGTTGTTTCCTGAAATGTTGTCATTTGAATAGATTGTCCTTCCATACCAGCTTTAGTGAGATGCCTTCTCATGACTGAGGACAAGACATTACTTAATGTATGTATGTTTTTGCCTAAGTAAGATGTGTTCCAATAAGGGATTATATCCATATTGTACATAATTGTTGTTCTACTATCACAACAACAACAGCAGGGGGCCACAGATGTGTTTGGGTATACCATTAGGCAATGTTGTCTGACATACAACAAGATTAATTCTGAGTAATTACAGGGACATAAATACCTTGATTCATGCGCATGATGAAATTCATTCACATAATAACACATATGACAATCGACAATGTACTTATACCATGGCACATTCATTGATTCCACTATGGTATTGATTTTTTCAGTGCCTAGACAAGTGTTCCAAATCAGCATTTAGTGACTGCAAGCATTTGTGTCCTTAACTGTTCAGCAGTAATAACACCTCCCCCTACTATACTGTGTACATATAGAATGGCTGAAGCTTCCCCCATCCATTTTAGCAGATAAACATTATGGGCAAATAAAGCACAGCTGATTTAATGACTTGACATAGGTGGACTTTAACAGCTATGATAACAGTTCCACTAGCACATGTGATTAATAGCCATATTGTTAGTTGGAGGAGTTGTACAGCTTGATGTTCAGTTCTAGCATAGGGAATCATTTTGTGTGAAAATGCTGATGTCAAAAAACAAACATTACACCACATTAGTTTTTCCCCTTGATATGTTGCACAAACAAATGTGAACATAGCTTTGGATTTCATCGCCATAGACATTTGTTCTGCCAGTGTCACGGTGAGATGGCTACTGTGGCACATGCATTGAGCACTGCAGTGTACACGAGTGTGCTCCAGTTCTTGGGTGGTATATGTACAAAAATACAGAAAGACCTTCCTTAACCAAGAAACACTGATATAGGACTGATCACAGTTGTGTGCACATGAGCATATTCAATTAATTGCCATCAGTCTGACATGCTGATATGATATTCATTATCAGGGATCCTTACTTAAATCACGCATTAATACAGTTGTTTGTGACAATATCCATCGCTACCTCCCATGACAGATGCTGATAATACACAGCACTGTACAATACATCGCAACATAGTGTGGTGTTTGCATCTGTTCTTTTCTGTCTGCACAATAACTTTATCAGGCAGGAGTACCTTATGCAAGGGTATTATGTATGTCACCCTCTGCTCTGACATTTGTAACATTACACACACCTGCATATGGGATGCATAACAACTAGAATATTAAAGTGCATAATTCCCTTCCAGGGTGTTCCTCCTCCTACATATGTTAGGCCTAGTTCTGTGGCATAAGCATTTAATACACAGTTCAGTGGTAACATTGATAGGATGGGTTAGATCCTTGCAAAAGGAGATTGTGGTTTCTGTACCATTCATATTTTCCAAAATATTATATCGATGAAATACATGCTTTAGAAATATACCATAATGTATGTACTGTCCTTGCTAACTGTTATCTCAACTCAGCATGTTAATCGTGACATTCATATCTCATGTAATTCCCTCTTTTACAATGGTAATTTGTGTAACTGTCATATCTTATAATATAATTTATTTGTTTAACATTTGTTTACAGGTGTGTATGTGTGTGTGTGTATGTGTTTATATGTATAGAAATATTTCAATATTTTTATTATACTGTATTAGGGCTGAGAACCAATTAAAACATGGGCTCCAAGATAAAAGTAAAGACTTTAAAAGCCATCTATGCATCAAGCTGTTTTAAAAAATCTTTAGTGAACTTGATTGACTAATGAACAATGGAAGCCTGTTCCACAGTTTAACCATGGATTGACTTAGATATCTAGAACTCAAAACAATTCTACTTTTAGTACTACTATATATATAACCTAGTCCTCTTGTTGCATTGCTCAAATCAATAACTCAATGTTTAGCACAAGATGCAGCTTTCAGTTTGTTAATGCCTTAAAAGCTAAACACAAATTTATCCCTCAAAAAACTATCACTAATAGGAATGAGACCTAGATTCTCATGTCCAGACTAATATGAGTTGCCACTGATCTCTGGTATTCTCTTAATGAACTTACACTGAATGCCTTCCAATAGTAATAAATCACCCTTATTATATAAACAAAACAACATATTGTATTCTGTAACTGGATGAACATAAACTATAAACAGCTTATTAAGAACTTCTTTATTTCCCAAATCAAAATTCCTAAGAATGAAACTAAGAGCATGAATACACTTGTTTTAAATTTCTGAGCATTACACCTAAATTTAAATATGTTACAAACAATAATAACAAGATACTTGTATTCCAACAAGTTATTTAAGTCACTGAGCCCTGATTTCTCGTTAGCATTCTAATGGTACCTCAACAAAAAATAAAACACCACATTTTTCCTAAAGACTTAGTTCATTTTGTTTCAACCACGGATCAATCTGGCTTAAATACTTATTAAATATGCAAAGATCTTGAGATGAAATTGAGTTCAAGTGCCTAGGCAGTGAAACATTTCCCTGTTGTACATTGGTTGGAGTCACATGACTGAAGTGACATGCAGCTGCAGAGAAATATAGTTGTTGTGAATTCCCTGTGGGCAAAGAGAAGAATGCAGTGCCATGCCCACAACTTCAATAATCAAATGCACAGGGGGGAAATAATGTCCATGGCAACATGAGACAGCAGGCAGTATGGAAGGGATCAGCAACAGGCTGGCCAGTGGGCGCATCAAGTGGCAGTACAACTTTATATATGATGTGTGTGTGTGTGGGGGGGGGGCACTAACCCCTTCAGTGTCAGGGGAACATTACCTAAAATGCATACTGGACCATAGACGTGACTACTGTAACATGCAAGATTTCCTCCATGTTGTAGTTAAGTAAGCATGCACTGTACACTGAGCATAACACTTTGACTTCTTCTGCCCCCATGCACTTGGTTATTAAAGCTGTGGGTATGGCAGTGGATGCTTCTCTTTGCCAATAGGGAATCCCCAAAAGCCATGTGCCCCCAACCACATGTATCACAGGGAAATGTCTTGCTCCCTGTGCACCTGAACCTATTGTGATTACACTTGCAATTTTATGTCATCAGCATACTTAGCCATCCATGTATTTGGAGCCTTTAGGATTACTGAAATCACAATACTGAATGTCACTGGCACCCAGACTGAACCCTGTGGTACTCCCTTCCTGACCAGTGCCCAACCACATGTATAATTCTCAGTTCTCACACTTTGCTATCTCATGGTCAATCGATTAACAACCCAACAAATGACATAAGGGTCTGTTGCTTGTTTTTGCATCACTTTTATAATGTTATTATGAGGTATACTGTGAAAGCTCTTTGATAGATCTAAGTATACAACCACTACAGAGAGTCCCTGGTCCATAGCTAGTGAGACTGGCATATAGAAACCAAGTTTGTAAAAGTCAAATAATTAGGAGTAAATCTATATTGTGAGATATTCCTTGAAAGGACATGTAAAACATTGTGCAAAATGTTTAAAATACACCTTTTAAAACATTTTCCAATCAAGGATGTAAGAGTTATTGGTCTATAGTTGATAATTCTATCCCTAGTTCCACCTTTGTGAATAAGAATAACTTCAGCAAGTTCCCAACTAGTGGGGACAGTACCAAATAATAAAATTTTATTAAAAAAGACATAAGAGTTGCTGTTATATATTTACTGCAGAGAATCCAAAATAATCCAGGAAAAGTATGATGTCTGATCCTACTATCCTGTCTTATGTGTCTCAAATATGAACTAACCATGCCAAAACTGATTGCAGGATACACATATCCTTGATTAATTATATTACTCATGCCAGTGATGTCCTGTTCACCAATGGTATTTCCTGCCAGAAAATATTTTTTGAACTCATTAGCCAGGTGCTCTGCATGTACTATCATTCCACTGTGTTATTCAGGACCTACAGCTTTAACCCTATCCACAGACAGATTCACATATGAGTAAAATTTCTTAGTACAGGCAACAGACAATAAATGTTGCTCAAAATTACATAAAGCATTTTTTAATGATGTGTTCAATGTTCTGTTAAACAAATGATAAGCACTTTTAGAGGTTTCACTCTTAAACCTCATCCAAATGTTAAACCTTTTCTTCTTCTTCCTAAATAGTGTAGTTTGGATTAAATTTCACCATGGAGGAGTATACCTAGTAAGACACAAAACAATACATTTCCTATAGTTATCTAAATATCTGCAGCAAATCTTCTCAAAAGCTGCCCGACTTGTACAAACTACCTCAAGACCCAGTGTTGCAGCACCCATGGAATTAATTTGTTGAATTATATCTATGTCAAAAATTAAAGCTTTATAAAAAAACATGCTTAGACTGCCTATGATGATGTGAGGTAGTCCCAGCTATGACAGAGAGAATAGGGTAGTGTATGTGTAACATATGCCAGCATAACTAGTTCGAGTTTTGTAAAGAATTTTATGTCACTTGAATATCAAACTGATTTGCACAGATGATTGTGTTAAAATGTATTTGTAAAGATACTTGTGTTAAAAATATATCAACAGTGGGGCCTGCTGGACAGAAAAGAAATATACATGTATGTCAGACTATATTGTAACTGATGAAATGTATATGTGTTAAAAAAGGATGATGGAGGGGAGATTAAGCTCAGCCCAGCTAACCTTAAGAAAAATAGCTTGAAATTAAATTACATGGTTTAGGCCATAAAGATTTTACCTCACAGGTCTGAATGCAGCCAGAGATGCAATGTCAGGGCATGGATCTTGCTGTTAATGTCCTTAGTGGTGAACTAATTTCAACCCTGGGGTGCCAGAAAATAGCTTGTTATTTTCTGCAGGAAGGATGAAAGGGTTGGAATTGTTTTACAGTCTCCAGATTCTGGAATAAGCCTTAGCAAAGTTCTAGGTGTGCATTGTGACACAACTGTGCTAGATCTTGGCTCAGCTTCTAGTCAGGGGGTAGTGTGGAAACCACAGAATCAGGTGACTAGATGTGATGTTATTCTGTAGACAGCACTGAAATTGTATCACGATACTAATGGGAGATGTGACAGATGGTACTCAGCACTGTGTTTTTGAACTGACAAGACCACTCATTCACTTCATCTTGCCTTGCTTTAGTAAGTAAACTAACTAGGGAACAGTAATTCTTCAGTCAGTTAGGAAAATATAGTGAGATTAGATAAAAGTATTGTTTTTCTATATCTGTCAGCTTTTATATTTCCTGTGAATTAAAACTCTGGTGTTTATTGTAAACAGATTCTCAGTATTCTAATTTTATTAATATTTATTATTAAATATATCTAAACCTTTCATTGAGGCTGGTATTTTAGAAAATCTTTTAACCCTTGAGAGTACTTGCATTTATTTAGTGGCACTATAGCATCACACTGCTGAAGGTTTTGCTGATTGGTTAACAATACTATTTGTATAAGTATTAATTTTACTAAGAGTACTTGGGTACCCTAGTAAGAGCCTTAATGAAGTTGATTGGTGGCAGTGAATCTACCTTATAGTCTGGGTGGAGGTGGCATAGTGGGTAAATCTGTGCCAGCCTTTCCCATATGTGTGTGTGTGTGTGTGTGTGTGTGTGTGTGTGTGTGTGTGTGTGTGTGTGTGTGTGTGTGAAAATCAAATCTCAATAAGTGTGTGGGTGTCAGCTACTTGGAACAGTGACACAGAGCACTGATTTCTGCACAGAAAAAGGTGGAGTCTTATTTGGGGCATGGAGAGGAAGTCCAGCACCAGGTCTGGAGTGTGCTCCCTGAGTAATCTTAAGGGAAATTGTGCTTAGTGAAGACAGCTGCATCTGAAAATACTGTAACTATTTTTGTTCTAAGTGAACATTCCCCACCAGTGTCATTGGTGACGCAGTGTTGTGCAAGTTACTTAGAAAAGTAATGTTACTATTACTAGTTACTTTTAAGTGAAAGTAGTTTATTACTATTACTTATTACTTTTCTAAAAAAAAGTAATATATTACTATTACTAGTTACTAACTAAAGTAACTAGTTACTTTTGAGTTACTTTTTCATAAGTATAGTTTATCAATTCTCATATTCAGATTTACTGAAACAGTACTTGTGTGTGAGAAATACATACTTACTGCACACAAATATGACTGTATTATAGTTGTATACACAGTGTTACAATAATGATGAATAGCATTTTACAGTTTACAAAGTCCCACAGACTAGTCTTTATAATCAGAGTCACAATTTGATACTTAAACCAAAGTACATACAGCCAGCAACACAAGACCTATAACAAGTTACAACCCATCAAATTTTCAACAACATACATTAGGCTAATCTGCTAAAACTAATGCTGAAGATGCAAAAATGCTTACAGAAAATGTCATATAGGTCTAACAAAGTCAACCAAAATAACACAGCCGAGCAAGAAACTGGCACTCACTTGGTGACGCAGTGTTGTGCAAGTTACTTAGAAAAGTAATGTTACTATTACTAGTTACTTTTAAGTGAAAGTAGTTTATTACTATTACTTATTACTTTTCTAAAAAAAGTAATATATTACTATTACTAGTTACTAACTAAAGTAACTAGTTACTTTTGAGTTACTTTTTCATAAGTATAGTTTATCAATTCTCATATTCAGATTTACTGAAACAGTACTTGTGTGTGAGAAATACATACTTACTGCACACAAATATGACTGTATTATAGTTGTATACACAGTGTTACAATAATGATGAATAGCATTTTACAGTTTACAAAGTCCCACAGACTAGTCTTTATAATCAGAGTCACAATTTAATACTTAAACCAAAGTACATACAGCCAGCAACACAAGACCTATAACAAGTTACAACCCATCAAATTTTCAACAACATACATTAGGCTAATCTGCTAAAACTAATGCTGAAGATGCAAAAATGCTTACAGAAAATGTCATATAGGTCTAACAAAGTCAACCAAAATAACACAGCCGAGCAAGAAACTGGCACTCTCAAGCAACCAGAAAAAAAAAATCAAAGAAATACAGTACAGTATGAACAACTCAATTTTCATGTGCTACATTTTACATTTTCCCTCTGCAGAAACATATCTTATGTTTTTAGAGTTTGAGTTTTAAAAAAGAAGATACAAATAAATTCCCTCTCTCCCCAACCTGAGAATAAGTCAAACCAAACAAGTCAAATAGCTAAGCTGGCAACACCTACTTCACACTCACTTACTCACTCACTCACTCACTCACTCACTCACTCACTCACTCACTCACTCACTCACTCACTCACTTTACAACAAATTGCACATTCTCTCTCCAACCTCTCTCACACACAGTATCTTCAGCTTTCATACATGCATTCACTCACAATTTTTGTCTCCAATCTTTCACACACACTCTCTCTCTTCAACTTTCATATATGCATTCACTCACTCTTTCTTTCTCCGATCTCTCATACAAACTCTCTTTACATTTTACAGTACAATGCAAAAACACTAATAGACATCGTCTAAACAAAGCAATACTGTCTCACAATGAAAACAAACCTGGCATTAAACTTCTCTGCCCTTGAAACTCACATTCATTGAAACAGCATTGAACCCCACACCACACGAAAGAAAATGCATCTGGCCAATGGTGGATAAAGATTACCTTTGGGCTGTTTTAAATCATTGGCCCCTTACACACAAAACAAGAAACATACATGTATTCTTTTTTATTTTATGCACCTTCCTGACTTTATTAAATTATATTCTTTGTATAATATAGCACACTTGTTAGACAGAGCACATTATAAGTTTCTTGTTTGAACATTTTTCCAGTAGGCTGTACTGTAGGCAATAAAACAAAATGCCTGAACCAATAATGACAAAACTGCCCAATTCAGAACATTTCCATCATAAAAGACTACTTCCATACCCACACTACAAATAGAATGAGAGTAGTGTAAGCCATAGGCATCTTGCAGAGCTTCTCGCACTTATTTTCAATTTCAGTTTTTTTTGGGTGGGGGAGGGACAAAAGGCCAAAAACCAGGGACACATTTTAAACATTGCTTGTATAATTTTGGAAAGTTGCTAGAATAAAATGTTGTGTTACCACCATGCATTTCACTGGCAAGTCTTGAACCTAGGACCCTGCGCACTACAGTCAGAGCAACATACCACTATGCCAAATCAGCAGTTTCCTGAAAGATAGGAAGACTGAAACTTAAATGGATATCATTTAGTGAATTCAGTTCTCACTTTTCGCCATAGCTCTCAACTCTTAGCACAAAAAGCCTGGACAAAGCCAATAATGGGGGAATACAGCCCCAAAATAGGGACAAAATTCAAATACTGGTCTTATAAACTTAGAAAATTGCTAGAATAAAAGGTTTTGTGTTACCATTTATTTTCTGAAGAATATGAAGTCTGAAATTCAAATACCTGTCATTATTTAATGAATTCAACATACACACACACACACGCACACACACACACACACACACACACACACACACACACACACACACACACACACACACACACACACATGTATTTATCATATGGTTATCAAAATGAATGCAGCTACTGAAAAAATAGTCAGGGACAATTTTTGCAGTTATCACTATACCTTTTTAAGACATTCAACCACTGAATTTACAAGCCAGGTTATCTATTTATTTATAGACTATGGTAGCAATAAGAAAGCATCCATGCTTGCTTCTTACTAAGAATCTCAAAAACCTTGTAATCCTTTGTGCAGGCTCATTCCTGAGCAAATGAAGAATATGTGTATTACTCGTGAAGTTGTAATAAAATCTAATTAAAAAGCACTAAGACATCCTCAAAATTTAACATCTTATATGGTATAGTTAGTGGTCCTGTGGAAATGCACTTATCTGAGCTTTTGATAATCATTGTGCAGTGATATTCATTTGTTACAGTATTTGGAAGTAAATGAAGAAAGGCACAAGAAAGAAGAAATCAGAAAGGCTGGCTGCTGCAGTGACCCCCGTGTCTGGTAACAGTATGTTGACCTTTCCTGAAGGGCTAGCTGATGAGAGTGCAAGACTTTGGACTGGGTTTGTAACACAGAAGGAGGGAGGGAGGGAGGGAGGGAATTCAAAAGGCACAAAAAGTAATGCTGTCATGTGAAGTACAGGCTGAGAATCTGTAGCTCTGTGATCAGCAGCAGACCCTAACATCCTCTGTGTCACACACAGCCATATGCAGACACACACACATTTATGTACATTCACACACATGCAAAATCATAGACACACTCACATTTGCAGTCTTATGTATATTATTAGTTTCTATATCAACATGTATCTATAGGCCCTGTGAATTTTCAGCACATAGTTCTGAGAGACAGACAAACTTTCTGTTTCACATGGCTCTGTATACTCTGAGACTTGTCAGCACAAAGTTATGATACACACACACACGCACACACACATATACACATGGAAAGCACACACAATCATACAGATGTGGGCTATCTCAGTAAAATACTACCTTGTCACAAATTATCTATATAGAGGATCATTTCTGATACAGCTCTGTCACAGTACTGCTCAAAAGTTGGCGAGTCAAAAAGGCTTTGAATGTTATGTGCTGCAATCCAATGATTTGGGTAAAAACAGAAAATATACTGCATAAAGTTACATGTGCCAAGCTGAAACTGAACATCCCCACAGGAAATACATATGCTTTCAATACATACACACACACACACACACACACACACACACACACACACACACACACACACACACACACACACACACACACACACACACACAAACACACATGCACATACACCTTCCCTGAACATAATTCAGAAAAAAAAATAAGGTTTCCTTACTGCAATGATTCAGTTAAATAATCCTTCCCACTTGGAGTCTGCAATTTCATTCAGTCAAATAATCCCTTCACGTTCGGAGTGCCATTCCCATTCACAGAGCATTTGAACAGCCGAAAATGCGTGCAGGACGTGAGCTCCTTGAGCTCAATTCCGACAGGCTGGTAGCCCTGATGAAGCTGATGTCATCACACATGTAATGACATCAGCGCACAAAGCACGAAAAATAAACAGAGAAAAAAATTGGAAATGAAGGGGTGCCACTCAGGAATTGTGGCACCCCTTCATTTGAACCCAAAAAATGAGTAACGCAAAAAGTAATGCACATTTGTGTTACTAAAAAAAGTAACTTATTACTATTACTGCATTACTATATAGAAATGTAATGCCTAGTATTACTAGTTACTAAAAAATGTAATATGTTACAGTAACTTGTTACTTTTGTAATGTATTACTCCCATTACTGGTGGTGAGGATTGAGGCTCCTTGATTACTGGCGTAGAGGAGGGATATTGCATATTGGTGAGCAGTGGTGGGATAGTAATTGAACTTCTGTAGCCTGTAAGCAGTTGTCACTAAAGGTCTGTGCACTCACAGCAGCCACAAGGTAAACATACAGAATTTCATTTTTCACAACAGTTTTATTTATTTTTGTTAGGTTAGTTTAGGCAGGGAAAGCAGGCAAGGATGTCAGCAGAGGATTATGGCAAGCTGACAGTGAACCGGTTGGCTAAAGTATGCAAATCCAAAGGAATGGTGCATGGCAACCTGACTAAAGAGGAAATTATTTCACCCTTAGTTGCAGCTGCAGCAAAGACCAGCAACCAGGAGGACAACCAGTCTGGTGACTGGGATGTGCAGTCCTGTTCTCAGAAGCAGAACAGTTCACCTTTTCGTCAGAGGATTTAAAAACCCATCTGGAGTTGAAGAGACTTGAACTGGAGGCAAAGCACATGGAATTAGAATTGGCAGAGAGACTGTGGCATTTAGAGGCTGAAGATAATCAGAAACAGCATCAACATGAGAGGGAGGTGCTGACTCTTCAACAGGAACATGGAGGTAATAGGGAAGCGAATAACTGAATCTCAGAAGCAACAAAGATCAGTAAATTTCTTCCACGTATAAAAAATGTGATAATTTTGATAGTTTTATTCCTATATTTGAAAGAATATCAAAACAGTATAATGTTGACCAAGGGCTCTGGGTATTGATCCTGACCCCCCCCCACCCCTTTCTCCATGATAAAGCTGTAATTGCTGTTTCTAGATTGTATGATACTGATTATTTATATTATGCCAAGGTTAAACAATGTTTATCAGAATGTCTAAAGTTAACACCTGAAGCTTACAGAAAAAAGTTTTGTGACTATAGATGTAAGGCAGATGAAAGTGATGTGATTATATTGCTGAGCTAAGCACTTATTTTCATAGGTGGGTGAATGGGTGTCAGGTCACCACATCTGAAAGGCTGGCAGACCTTTTCATAAGGGAGCAAGTCCTCATCACTTTACCTGCAGACATGAGAATCTGGTTGGCAGAGCAGTAGTGTAACTCTGCAGATGAGCTAGGGATAAAAGGGGATCTCTACTTAGCAAGCAGGGTACCACTGCACAAGAAGGGGATACCCAGTACTGCACCTGGATATAAGAAAACCCATGGTGGGCAGCCTATACTACCCCAATAGAGTCCACTAGTAACAGGGGAAGCCACTAATTCAGGAACACAGCCAGGATCAAGGTTTAGATATTTTAAATGTAATCAGTGGAGCCATGTAGCATACAAATGTCCACTGAAGCAAGGTGGGGAACAAAAGGTGGGGGAGCCAGCAAGTAGGTATAACAATGTTCTTCTCAATGAACTGCCACAAAAAACTGTAGAACCTCACAAGCACAGCATGACACAGCAGACACAGCAAATCCAGGGTATAATAATTTATTCACCAAGGTTTAGCACTTTCTTCCAACCAATAGGGACTTCCTCAGAACAATGCATCAAAGCCCACCCAGCCTTTATATAACAACCAAAATTATTAATTATCAATTAAAAAATTGACAAACATCAATTAACTATTAAAGCTACAGACTAAAAAAGCATATCAATTGATACATCTACTAGTACACTAAAAGACTTTAACCTAAAATATTGTTCAATTTTAAAACACATGTGATTACAGTAGTTTCATTAATCCCTGGATACTCAGTAGCATTCAGCCGCAGCTGCCATTTAAGTTCACATATATCTAAATGAAGGTCTATAATTCTACCCAGAAAATCTTTGGTTATCTGTTGAATAACCAAAAATTTGAATTTGTGGTCCTTATGTAGATTAATATGTCTGCTTAATAGCTTGCCATGCCTGACATCCAACAGATGTTCAGCTATTCTATTCTTAAACTGTCTGCTCACTTTTCCTACATAAAAAAACAGGAGAAGATTGGCACTTAGCCACATATACTACATTTTAACTGCTACAGTTAAAATGTCCATCAATAAATATGGAGGTGTTGTTTAATCTATACTGTTCAGTGGTTTCCAAAATATATGAACCAAAAGTACACATATTACATTTAAAGTTCCCCTTAATTCTGTGTTGATGCCCACTACTACTAGGGGCATCAGTCTCCAAAACATTCTTCAATGACCAGTCCTTTTTATATACCACCTTAGGCCAAGCCCCCACCTTTTTCCCTATACTGTTATCACTTTTCAAATTTTCCCAATTATTAAGAACAGTTTCAATTACTTCAGGGGTATCCAAATTAAAGGTGGTAATGAAGCTAGTCATATAATTATTCACATTACCAGCTTCCCTAGACTGCATACTAATTCTCAAACCTTTACCATCTGCTAATAAAGGTTGGTAAAACCCAGATTCATGTTTAAATATAATTTCCTGTTGGATTTTGTTTAACAGATCAAAAGGATACCATCTCTTTAAGAATAACTGTTTAATGAAGGACAATTCATCCAAAAATTCACTATCCATTGTAACCATTCAGGCAGCCTGCACCATCTGCCCTTTGACAATAGATTTTTTATGGTGAACGGGATGCCAACTATTAAATTCCAAATAGGAATTGGAGAAGGTGGGTTTCCTATAGATGGCTGACTTTAATTTTCTATCAACTTTATTATAAGTCAAATCCACATCAAGATATGTGAAATGTGTTTCACTAAAATTGTAAGTAAACTTCAAAAAAACTTCTGTATTAATCACATATTCAGGAAAAAATTGAAGGACAACCTCAGTACCATCCTATATAACAAACAGGTCATCCAAAAAAATGGGTATCATATAGTATTTTACTATAGAAAGGTCCATCCATTATACATACCTGTTCCCAATAGGACATAACATAGTTCAAAAAAATTGGGGTGCATGCTGCTCCCATTGCCACACCTGTTATCTTTTTGTAATACTGTCCTTCAAAGTATATAAAATTGTTTTTTGACACAACCTCCATAGTTAGTAATACTATCCCCTTACCCTAACCCATGCCCTAACCATAAGGTCCGTGACTATCACACCATAGTGGAGGACATTGCTATGTCCTTCACTGCGCTGCAGTCATCACGGACCTTAGGGTTAGGGCACAGGTCATGGTAAGGGGATAGCCTTACTATGACCCATGCCCTAACCCTAAGGTCTGTGAGTACTGCATGGAAGTTCAGTACAACACCCATTATTTGTACTGAAGTTCACGTAAGTGCACTTTCGTTGCAGTGAGCATTCCATGCACTATTTCGAATTAGTGAAAATTCTATCTAGTGTATGGCACCCATATATATATATATATATATATATATATATATATATATATATATTTGTTGTTGTTGTGTCTTTCGGCTTATCCTGGTTAGGGGTCGCCACAGCGACTAATCTGCTAATGTTTGGTAGTGGATTTTTACGTGCCGAGTTACCAGCCCTAACGCACAACCTTCAACGAAGGCATGCCCATTCATGTATGCCTCCACACAGAAGACGCTCTAGCTGAGAATCGAACGGGACAACGTCTTACTGTGAGGTGACAACACTACCGCAGCATCACTACCGCGGGATATATAAATATATATATATATATATATATATATATATATATATATATATATTTTTTTTTTTTTAAGACTACTTCAGAGAAAAGATGTATATATATATATATATATATATATATATATATATATATATATATATATATATATTTTTTTTTTTTTTCTAAGACTACTTCAGAGAAAAGATGTTTGCTTAGTCATCTTCCCCACCTCACCCCTATTAATTTTGGAGTGTTTTTCATTACTGTCGGCAGCTAGATGTTTGTCATTGTGTTCTTGTTCAATGCTTTAGCTGTTTATTGAACAGTTATTTAGGACCACCATTCTTTCTTTATCTACAGTTTAAAGTCTCAGTATCTTCTGTAGACTTTTGTTTTATTGCAAGAAGTATCTGCATTTCCTTTTTCCTGATTCATTAATGTGTGATTTCCTTATGTTGTATCACTAGTGTCTGCATTATGCCTTTTCAGTAAAAGCAAGAGCTGTATATTTTTGGAAGTTATCTGTAACTGAATGATTCAGAGTGTGTCTCATGCTCCATCTACCATTCACTCTTGACCAGAGAGATAATTGGGCAGCATCATTTGTAACCTGATGTGTTTCATAATGTTGCTGAGATAGGTTTGATGTTTTTTCCTTCTAGCCAGTGTTGACCTTAAACTATAATTTTGTACTAAACTAATAAGTACTTTTTTCTCATGCAGACTGTTCTCCATTTTTGTCCATGCAAGTTTTTGTCTCCCTCTTTTTTTCTGATGCATCAGAGTGAAATTATGTTGGGTGGCATTTCTGTACTAATTCAGCTGTTCAGACAGCAATTTGCTATGTACCTGGGCAGGACGTCAGCTTCTATGTCATATTCCTGTTTACTTTCTCTCCACTGGCTTGGCTGTAGGTATGCCTTGCATGGCCTGATTTTGGCTACTGCTCTGCAATTACATCTGTCACTCATCAGTCCTGTTATATCTCAGTGTCAGAGATGATTTTTCCTCAGTGTACTTTCGTCACAGTTTCATGCCTTTAATGGATTTTGCTGCATCTTTGACAGTCAGGGGTCAATGCTATGTCTTTATGTATTTTCTCCTTTTACGTTTTTAACTGAGGGTCTGCTGTGCCTTTTCTAACCAACCCTGTTTTAATTTCAATGGCTGATAGACCCTGTATGCCTGATTTTGTTTTTGTTTTCAGGCATTCATGGGATCTCAGGCTTAGCCATTTTTCTTAGTCACTGCCATCTTACATTATGGCCTCAGTTGTCAGATGTTGTCTTTTCTTGTCTTCTTACATCTTTGGTGGATTTTTCTTGATTCGTATTTCCCTTTGCATTTATGGGTCCCTTTAAGGTCAACCCTTACTGTGTTGAGAATACCCTGCTTGCCTTAAATATCTACCTTGACTTCCCTTGACAACCAAGCTCTTCAGGACCTACAAGTTATTTTACAGTCGACCTTGACTTTGACAAGAATGACCTTGATTCCATCAGCATTAACATTGACCTCCTTTGGTCCTGAGTTTATTTCGGGTGGAACTTACCTTTGAAGGGATCAACCTCAGTGCCATCAACCTTTACTTTTCTTGATCCTGAGATGTCCTCTGGGATGACAGTATTTCTAGGCTGAGCTTGACAATGATGTAGTCAGCATCAGTGTCTTCAGTGTTGATCTCTGCCTCTTCAGCTCCATCTACTATGGGTGACAAATTTTGTTTGTGATGGACCTTGGACTCTTTAGGGTAAATGTTGGTTCCATCTATATCCTTAAAAGTAAGGTGTATCCGCTACACACCCTATTAACCTGGATAATCTTTTAAACTACCCAGGGTTTTCCCTTTCCCTGTGGCTCACTTGTTCCTCCATGTTCTTCATACCAGGTTGCTCACTAGGTAGGTCTCTCAGTATAGCTTAGTCAGCTGATGGGGTTTCTCTTCTGCATTTTTTTTGTACCCCTTCTGATCTTATTTCAGTCATTTTAGTTATTTGTGGATAAACAGGCAGATGGCTATTAAACTCAGGCTGCCTGATTACCAAATGATTCATATTTCTGAGAGGGTCTTAGGTCTTGATATTGTTTTACCATTGGTTTCTTGACATTTGCTCGCAAGTACAACATTCTCTTTCTTTTGAAACCTAGCACAGTTTATTTAGGAACCATGGATTAACAGAACGTTTTTCCTCTTGAGGCATCTTAGATAAGGGACAGGTTTTTATTATTTTGCCTTCCCCAGTTTTTGTGCCTTGAAACTATGACACCCTTTTACCTTCCATTCCTTTTGTACTTATAGCTTTAACTGGACTTGGCATCTCCAGTGATAACATTGGCATTCCTGTCACCTGTTATGCTTGCTTTCTTCCATCTTCTCTCCTCTGCTCCAGCACAGGAATTGTGAAGGGTATCCACTTGATTACCTTGCTTGCCCTTCTGATTTAGATGCAATAGGATTTTTATGTATTTAGGGTCAGCAGGGGATTTTTTTTTGATTTTTCTCATATGGACCATGTTCCAGTGGGAGAATATTTATTTCTGGACAGAATGTGTTTATTTTTCTGTTTCTAGACATGTTAGCAATAGCAAAAAAACAAAATGAACCAAACCACAGCAATAAGAAGGCATATAATTCCAATAGATAAACATTTAATGTTAGCGCTTTCACAGTTCACAATGACTGCTTCATGAGACAAATTCACAAAGTTACACCCTTCATTTTAAAATAATATCAACCAATAAAATTCTTCTTCCAATTAATAGATGTAATTCATTAAAAGGCATATAGCACCTTAAGCAACTATGAAAAACTGTGAAAAAAACATCATATAAATATATAAAATACATTATATATTCCAAAACGATGTCATATGGAAACAATTAAATACATAAATAGCCCCATTAATTCAACATATAAATAAACAAATTTACAAATTTAATAACACATGCAACTAAAACATATTAAAAAGATATAAAACAATGCAGATATATTTCATTTAACTAGAGGTCTGTTCTTAGGGACAGGCTTGATACAAATCTTTTCGTTCAAGCCTTTACCCTTATGGGCTCGCAGCTGATCCTGTTCCTGGTTGTTGTTGCTGTTTGGTTTTATCTGATTGTGTTAGCAATGTTAAGGACAAATTTTGGCATGTCTTGGTGATCTTTATTTACACTGATACCAAACTGAATATGAAGAAATTTGGTGGATCCTTTACCAAACTGACTTTTCTTCTGGTGTCACTTGAGGTATTGGCTCACTTGGCATTTCCACTATCAGTCCATGTCACCTGCTAAATCCTTGACCCTTGCTAGGACTATTTTTCTGATGACTGATGCAGGGTCCTTAAAGACAATTCACACCCTATTGACCTTGCTTGGTCCTTGTTTGAGGTTCTAATGTGGGATATTCTCAGCCAATCACATGGATATGACACTCGTTAACAACCTGATGTAAGGCCATGTGAACTAATCTTCTTGCTAAGACCTTGCTTAAGGACTAATGCACAATCTTCTGAACAAAGCACCTTGTAAGGACCTTGAATAGTAGTCACAGGCTGAGGTTTCAGAGCTGCTGCCTTCCTAGAATCTTGTTTAGAGGTGTGATGCACGGTACTCTGACTCAATCCCCACAGATGTCAAGGACTTCATCATCTATTCTGAATGCCAGGTCATGACAGATTGTTTCCTCTGTCCCAACCTTGGGCATGGTCAGTCTAGGTGAATGTTGTCTCGATGCTTCTTTGCTGATTAATCAGCAGTGATTCAACCACCACTGGGATGACTTTAACTTCATGGCAAAACAATTTGGTCTTCTACATGGCTTACTTTCATGGAAATAGCAGACCTAGCTTACATCTCCTTCTACATACGATCCAATAAGACTGTTTATTTATTTATTTTATTTATTTCGGTTTGATTACCGGGGGAGTCCACTAGGCCAGAAAGTGCCCATTTTCAGTGGAGGCCCGGGGAGAAAAGCTCCATAAGCAATATGATACAATAGAGGTTACATAATGTTGAAGAAAAAGTTACAATTTTAACATTTATACAGTAAGAAAAGCAAATGCATAAAAATATACTTCTAAAACACAGTTGAAGATAGTAGAGAGCACAATTTACAGGAGTTTTCATTCAGGGCAGCAGCCCGGGGAAAAAAGCTCCATATGCAATATGATACAATAAAGGTTACATAATGTTGAAGGTAAAGTTACAATTATAAAATTCATACAGTAAGAAAAGCAAATGCATAAAAAAATATACTTTTAAAACACAGTTAAAGATAGTAGAGAACATAATTTACAGGAGTTTTCATTGAGGGCAGCAGGATTCAACTGTCTATACTACAAGGCTCTGAGGTTACATGTTATTTACAATATTTGCATACTTGGAGTCAAGAGAGACATTTCTCAAACAAAGAGTGTAGCTTAGGTTTGTTTTAGGAGAATAGAAAAATATGTGTTTTTTCTATGGCTAATAAATTTACATTTTTCCTGTTAATTACCCTGTCCATCTGATTTGATCTTTTTTTCTAAATACTTATAAGTCCTAGAGGAAGGTTTGCCTTCCTTTCCTTAGGATTGTTTTCTTGACTATTCTTAGCTGTAGCCTTTATATTTATGAGCTGTTCTCCCCAGTCATATGTATTTACATAGCTGCCACTTTGGTTGTCTCTTGATATTGCTCTGAGCAAACTAATGGTTAGTTGTATACATTTTTCAGATTACTGGAAAAAATAGAAGAAGATAAAATGTGTTAATGATAAAGTGAGAAATAACAGTTCTGTAAACAGCATGCCATAGGGGAAGCAAGTTCTTCAACTTCTCATCCCTGAAGTCCTTCTATTTCTGCAAACAGCTTTGCCTTTTTGTCTCCTCATCCTGAGGCCTTTCTGAGATGTGTTTTTTCTATGGCTAATAAATTTACATTTTTCCTGTTAATTACCCTATCCATCTGATTTGATCTTTTTTTCTAAATACTTATAAGTCCTAGAGGAAGGTTTGCCTTCCTTTCCTTAGGATTGTTTTATAAAAGCATCACTTGCTAACTTGTTTATAGGTTTATACTAGGATAAGGGTCAGCAGGGTCTTTATTAGCCTAGCCATGCGACCCAAGTCAGTTTTGTTGCTGAGTGCATTGGACACCTATAAAGTGGGTTTGTTAGTAAGGAGCAAGCTAAGAGTTATTTTGTGGAGTATGTTAGTTAGGGATTAATTTTCTTAATGTTGACCTCTGTCCATCAAAATCATGGGGGCTAAACCAGGAGTGAGTTTTAATTCTGCTTCACATGGATGGCAAGTTTATTCTATTGTGTGAGGATCTGCTGAGGAACATATTGGTTTCTCCAGCATATTCTACTTATGTTGCAAGCAAAGTTGAGGTCCTTGGATCTGGTGTTTCTGGTGCCGTCTGTTTTGTGGATGGGCAAGAGATCCATCAGAGGTGTATCTGAACATGCCTTATATGCCAGGCATAGGTCGCCTCTCTATAACCTTTAGGGGGACCAAGTACAGAGATAGGGCCTTAAGGAGATCTATGTAGGGCAGGGTATTCATACCATGGATTCTTCTGGTGAGGAATCTTTGAGGGCATTGCACCTGTTGCAAGTACTGGACTGTGTACGTGCCAAAGGAGGCATTGTATTCAATGATGGGTTTGATAAGGGCTGAATAGAGTGGCACTCTAATGGTACTATAACTTTCTTGGACCTCAGTGCCATACCCTTGCTTATGAGTTTGGGTGACATAGAATGATTTTCTTACTATCTTTGCTACATATTGGTCAAATGCTATATTACTGTCTACAGTTGTTCCCAGATCCCTAACTACTAAGTCAATTCTTAAGAGTGTTTAATCAATGGAGTAATTAGCTAGGGTGGACAATTTCCCAAAGGCAACTATATGCATTTCTTCACATTGAGTTTTAATCTGTGATTTTTGTCTCCAGTAATTTATTTGTGTTAAATCCTCTTGTAGGATGTCAGTGTCATGGGGGAATCTATGATAGCTCCCAATTTACAGTCATCTTTGATCTTGAGACAAAGGACTATGACATTAAGCTTGACTACCAAGAAGTAGATGCCAAACATGAGCAGGAACAACACAGAGCCTGAGGATACTCCACTGGTGACCAGTTTCTTGGTGGAGATGGTCTCACCAATTCTGACTTTTTGGGTCCTATCTGTGAGCCAGCCAGTTATCCAGTGAGCTATGTAAGGATTTATGTCTAGTTCTGAGAGTTTGTCAATAATATCTGAGTGGAGCATTGTATCAAACTACTTTGCAGTGTCAAGGTAGGCAGTATGCACTATTTTCCTCTCATCCATAGCCTTGTTGATGCTCGTAAAGAAGTCTTCCAGGTTGAGTAGGCAAGATCTTCCCTTAGTAAAGCCTGATCAGAATGCGTCCAGTGTCTGTAGGTTGAAAATATCCTTTCTGATCATTTCTATCATAATTTGTTCCATGGCTTTGCATAAAAGACTTGTCAGACTGATGGGTCTGTCCCTCCCAGATTCAGTTAGTGGTCCACACTTATGAAGAAGGATGACCATTGCTGCTATCAATTCTCCTGGCATGTAATCTGTTTTGAAGTTGTAGTTGAAAAGCATATAAAGTGGTCTTGCTAGGTCATGCTGTAGCCTATTTAGAAGGCAACCAGAGATATTGTTGGAGACCATTGAAGCAGTGATTTTTGACCTTAAGGAAAATTGCCAAGACCTGCTCCCTGTTGATAGTTGGGGGGGGGGGGGTATGCTAGAATGTATTTCACTTGAGCAAGTGGGGGGGGTGGAGGGTGAAGTCAGAGCTAAATTTATCAGACAGTAGATTCACTATGTCACCCTGGTCAGTGAAGGTTGTGCCATTTACCACCAGTTTTGCACACTGCTGAGTGTTGTCTTTAAGGTTCCTGACATAACTGAAGAAGGCCTTATGATTGTCTTTATCATGGGAGACTATTCTGACCTTGTAACTGTCCTTCTTAGACTTTACTAAACCTTATAGTTTCTTATTTAGTTGAATCAAACAGCTCTTGGCTCTATGAGAGTTGTTCTTTCTGATTTTGCATGACTTGTTTTCTTTTGTTATATATCCTGTTAAAGTAAGGATTCCACCAGTGGGGTTTATTTGGTGTTAGATTTGGGCTTACTTCTGGTAGGTGTGGCAGCCTCAATGCAGTCATTTACATGTTTGCAGAGGGTTTCTGTGAATAATTCTGCACACGTAGTTCTGTACTCAGGTTTGTTTAGTTCAGTTTTCTGTGCTGATTTTTATTTCAAAAGAAAATAGAGTTGTGCTCCGACCTCACCAATAGGGATGTTTCATTGGGGAGTGTACAATGCTCTTCCATTTTGGTAAGTACTAGGTACAGTATGTTTTGATCCTCTGGATGGAGTGCACACTATCTCATGCAAGGTGTTCATGTTGATAAATTCCTGGAAATGTTGTACTTGTGAGTTAAATGCAGTGCACATTTTCCAGTCTATAGATGGGTAGCTAAATTCTCTTATGAATATGGTATTTGGTTGGATGGTGAGCACCTGTAGTAGGTCAAGGTAAGAGCTGTGGGCTTTGTGGATCATAAGTTTGACCTGTAGCTAGTGAAGACATGGAAAAGAACTTTGTCTATAGAGACTTGGATGTGAATACATTTCAGGGCATCATCCTGTTTAACCAAGCTGGAGTTGTGTTTGTTGCTAACGCAGATAGAGACATCTCCACTTTTAGCCCCTGTCTCTGCTGCTATAGACCTAAATGTGTAGAAGGCACTGTAGCCTTGCACTGCCAAAGTACTTTCTGCTCCTTTAAACCAAGTCTCAGTAACAGCACAGTTGTTTACATTATCCAGATCGAGAAGATCTTGTAGAGTGTGAAGTTTCTTGTTTAGCTTTTAGCATAGAGCAGTAAAGCTTAAGGCTGCTTTGAGATTTTTTTTTTATGTTGGACTTTTTTTTCTTTTTGACATTGCTTAAGAAAAAGCTCTGAGGGGTGAGTAAAGATTTAGCCAATATTGGAAAGCCCAGAGGAACAGGTGCAGACCATCCTTAGCAAAGCAACGTGGAGTGACACCATGAACTAAACCAATTATTAAAATCCTTTATTTTCTGTTCATATTGAGGCATCATTCTTCATGAAGGTAGAATGCTGCTCAGTGCAAGGCACCTACCTGTCTGTGACACATATTCATAGAGATCCATAATGTCTCATTTCATATAGTCCAGTGAGGTACATCTCAGGTCATTTACCACCCACATGGACTGTGATAGCATCATATTGGTACCTGTGGGACAGTGACTTTAGTGCATACATGATATCGTGAATCCTGGCTCCAGATAGGCAACTAACCATTATCTTCTTCTTGTCCAGCCTGTTGAGGGGACATCTATGTGTCATACAGGGAAGAGAATTTTTGCAGCAGATATTTTTTAGTATTTGACAAACACAAGGCAGGATTATTGCTGGGTCAAAAATTAACAGTTCACAGATAGCAACATTTGATGCTAGGAACATTTATAATATTTTTTAACTGGAAAAGTTGCTCAAATTCGACAAGATTGGTATTGCTATTGTTTGTGAAACATGGTTAAAGAACAATGACTGGAAACCAGTTCTGTCAGGTTATAAATGTTTTTACTGTAGCAGACATTCTAACAAAAATAGGTAGAGGTGTAATGATACAGATTAAAGATAGTTATGAGACCTGTGATTATTACTTGTTCAGTGATAACACTAATGTTATAGATTGTATAACAGTGACAATAAAGACAACCCTGGAAGATTATAACAATTGTTGGAGTGTATACACCACCAGAATCAAGTGAGGAATTCATGCATTTCTTGCAGGAAAAATTGGAAAAATAATAGTGGATCTGGACTTAAATTTACCAATAATAGACTGGAATAATTTTGATTCAGCAACATTAGTAAGGAAATTATTCACAATATATGTTCAGGAACAACAATTGCTTCAGATTGTAAAAAGAAAACTACCAGGGAACAGAACATACTAGACATTGTTTGTGTTACTAAAGAAATTACTGTTAGTTCATGTCAAGTTTTACCACCACTGATGTGCAGTGATCATGGGGTTATAGAGGTTAATTTTTGCTAGATAACTCTGCCAAACTGAAATCTAAAACAATGTACAGTAAATTAATAACAGATTACATGGAAGCAAAACAGTCTCCATGTAAAACTAATTGGAACGATGCGTTCCATGGAATAGCTGCAGAAGGAATGTGAAAAGTTTGGAATGAGAAATGTTTTGAATGCAAAAAATAAAAAAAAATGTTTTAACATCAGTATCTAGGCTCACAATGTCAGGAGGATATATTTCCATAAGAACCAGATACTTAATTAAGGTTAGAGAGAGAGAGAGAGAGAGAGAGAAAATATAAGAAATGGAAAATAGGTTGAATTACAACTTTGAAAACTGAAATAAACAAGTTGAATAAACAAATTAGACATAGTGTGAGACAAGATCAAGAAAAATTTGAAGAAAATTTATATAAAGATATTAAGCATAATAGAAAACCATTTTATAGATACATAAGATGTAGAAGAAGTGAAGACATACAGACTCATAAACTGCATGTAGATTCTAAAATTTATTCTGAGACACAACAGATTATAGATAAATTTATAAAATCATATACAAAACATTTTAGCTCCACAAGGGGGGGGGGGGAGTTGTCCTAGTGGCATCTGGGTAGCCTTAGTTACTGAAATCAAAGGAAAAGGAACTATGCAATCTGGATCCAAACAAAGCTCAGGGTGTAGATGGAATAAGTAATAATGACCTAAGAACACTTCAGCAAGAACTACAATACCATTATATCTGTTATTTACTAGGTCATATAAATATGGGGAGATTCCTCAAGATTGGAGGCATGTACTTATTAAACCTGTCTTTAAGGAAAGGGGAGTAGGACAAACCCAGAGTCATATAGACCTTATTACCACCTGTAACATGATGTTCTGTAACAATATAATAACAACTATAAATGAAAATGTGTGCTGTGATGTATTTTTCTATAGATTTGACTTCAACAACTAGATATTGATATACTCTTGACGAGATAGATAGTTGTATGGCTTATAAATAGGACATGGAAAGTATCATACAGCAGCTGGACAGGTGCAAGAGTGTAGCCAGGTATGCTCTTTGTACTCTAATAGGTACATTTTTATGAGCATCACACCAATATGCCTTTTTTCAGTCATATTATGTCTACAAGTGTCTAAATTAATGCCTCCAACAACAGGTGCAATATTGCTAATCTAAAAGCAATATCTTTAATAGTTTTAGGGGGAACAGTTGAAAATGTTATTTACATTTAATAAGTGATAGGTGTCCGGGAGGGGGGGGGTAGTACTAGGAGCGTGTGAATACAAAATGGAATTTACTTGCTACAAACCTGGACAGGTGAAATTCTTGGTTGCAGTCAGGGTGTCACACAGGGCTCTGTCCTAGGCACATAACTGTTTAGATTGTATCTTCTAGATCTGTCTTTTTCATCTGAGATATTCTATAGTCTGTAGGCAGATGACTTGAAATTGGGGAAACTGATTATGTGTTATAGATAGGGCATGTCTGCAAAAAACTTAACTAAATTTACCATTTGGGTATAGGAGAATAATATTCTCATAAATACATAAAAAACTAAGCATATAAGATTTGGGGCACATAAATGTAAAGGTGAATATTTAATACAGCACACAGTCATTGAAACTGTAGATTATTTTAAGAGATGATTTATAAAGTCTAGGAAATCAGAAATGATGAACTCATTGTTTGTTAGTTATATTAGACTCAAACTTAAGTATGGAATAACAATATGGAAACATTATGAGAAAAGAAAACAAGCATGAGTAAACTGGAAAGAGTACAGCAGAAATATATCACGAGCATCCATAGATGAGAACATTTATGTTAGTATGAAAGACTATAATACCAGAACTTGTACGGTGTTTTATATAGATATTTAAGAGGAGACCTTATTCTGGTCTATATGGCATTTAGAGACAACTACCTCTGGGAATGTTTAGGGTTATCAAAAAGTAGTAGAGAATCATGTAGAAGATTTTATATGAATGAGAAGTGTATTATTTGGTTCTCTGATGGATGCAGCTGATGCATGGAATACACTACCAAATTGCATTAAAGCAAGCACTAATATAGATATTTTAAAAACAACCTGAAAACTTATTATGGGAACACCTGTTTTGGTATATTGGCAGGCTTGAAGGGTGTTAATGCCCATGCTTGAAATATTTGTACGCATGTATGTATTGGTCTACTTTTAAAACTCTGAGTTTCAAATCTTTGAACTCAATATGGTCGAGATCATAAGATCAAAGCTTTGATACTTTGAACAGTTTAAATAGAGATCACCGTACAGCACAGAATGGGAAATTTGCAGTTTTTCCTCACTGTAGTGTGATCTTGAAGTTGGTGCATGGTGGGGGGTGCGAAAAATTTTTATTTATTTTTTTTTCAAAGTTTTGAAGTTTCAAAACTTCAATCCTATGGTCTTGACCATAAGGAATTTGAAGTTTTGAAACTTTGAGCTTTAAAAGCAGACCCTGTATGTATGTATGTATGTATGTATGTACAAAAGAATCCCCTATGACAAGAGTACTAGATAAAGCATTTGCTTGTCTTATGGGATTTGTTCTTGTGGGATCATTGGGTGTAGAATTGTATGTTGTGTTAGATTTTGCTTTTGATGTTTGCTTTAATGAAGAAGATGTTTCAGTTCTGGGAAGGTTTCTTTTAAGTGCCTCAGTGTTAGAGGGTCTATGTGTGTGGTGAACAGTATGTGTGAAAGATGTAGTGTATGTGTTCTTGACAAGCAAGTTATCTGCCTCCAAGGAAGTTATGCATGTATGTCTCTCAAATACTGTGTTAGTTTTATAAGATTAAAAGGGCAGTATTTGAGACAATTGCTGCATTCTCTCAGGATGCTCATATCTGCCAAGCTGGCCATAGAGACATTAGGAAATTGCATATATGTGTAGAAAGGACCTGTACTAGGTTTGGGCTATTATGGTTTAGGGACTTGGTTTTACTGGGGTTACCTAAGAGTGTCTAGAGTTAAGGCTAGATGTTATATAGTGTTATGATCTGGTATTAAAGCTGTTTGGCATGCCAGCTAGCTACCCTAAGCTTAGCTTCACACAGAACCTTTCATTCTTACAGGATAAAGCCCTAAATACTAGCTTTATAGGTAAGTTTTATAAGCTATCCACTTGCTGCTATACAGAGCACTGCTAACCACTGCTGCATGGTGAGCAGCACTGCTCAACGTGCCTAATTTACAGCAGACAGAAAAAAGCTAAAAATTATACCTGTGCCCTCTGGCCAACAAATTACTACACTTTGAGCTTCTTGGAGTACTTTCCAACTCAAAGATAGCAGGTAAACACCTTATGCCACAAGATGGATGATCCTGGAATTTCTTAATGTAAAAGCAAAGCAAAAGTAGCTCTCAAGTGCAGATTAACACCAAACAGCTAACTCCCTAAAAAGCCCTCTGGATCATGAAACAATATCCGTTTAAGTCTCCCTGTGTGTCATTTAGCTCATACAGACCTAAATACCTTCCTACTGCTGCTAGAAGTGCATTCCCAAAGTTCCTAATGTAAAAACACACTTTGGGTATCCAAAAGAAAATGGTACCAACTAGTTACAACGAGTAATTGTCACTTTAAGCCCACATATTTATTTCCCGGCTCAGACAGACCAGGTTACCTTTCTCCTGTCATGAGTATTGCAGTCCATTCCTTCTTCATATAAAAGCACACTTTGGTGAGCCAAAAGTGAAAAGCTATCAAAAGCAAATTAAGCAACTAACTACAACAAGAAATCCTCACTTAAGCAACAACGACTGACAAACTCATACAAAGCAAACTAATAAATCTCAAAAACCACTCCATAGGCTTATAAGAGAAAAGAAACAGCACCAGAACCAGTAATTTAATACTTTCATCCATTTATTAAGGTTGTAGGAAGCCTACCTATGTGAGTGTCCCAAGTCAGACAAACTAGGCTACCTTTTTCCTGCCATTAGAATTTCAGTCTAAGTGTCCTAATGTAAAACACATACTTTATTTAGCCAGAAGTGAATATGTAACAGAAACAAACCTAACAATTAGCTACAAGTAATTACAATACGATTCAGAGGCAGGCAAGTCATCAATGAGGAATGCACTACACTTTAAGGCAATTTTAAAGTGGACTAACAGTCTAAGGAGATGACCTTCCAGTTTCATCTGTCAGTACTCAGTAAGATGGGATGAGAAGATAAGACTGGCAGGAACTTCTAGGGCCGCATATACAGAAGATGAGACAGGGAGGAGCTTCTAAGGCCAGATATACAGTAGAGCTGGGTAGATCAAAAGCCTCCAAGTTTAAAAGCACATCAGAAATACAGTAAGTGGGTGGAAATAGATCAGAAGAGAGACGGTAAAAATACAATAAAATCAGAACCCACTCAGAAATAAATTAAGCACCTAGACAGAGCGCACAAAAAAAAAAAAAAAAAAACTTGAAAATACTATATTATAAAGCTTGCAACTATTAAAGTGCCTTCCATTAATAGCTTTGATTCAGATATAGAATAAGTGCAACAGGAAACACACAAAACTGAATTAAATAGTAAGATAAGTGTAGTAGTTTAAATGTGCTTCCCTTAATGCAAAAATGTAGTCCAAATGCTTTGTTTTTCAGCGTTCAAGCTCCCAGCCAAGCTGTCCCAAGACTAAGACAGTTGACTGATTGTGTAATGTGAAACACCACGGGGGGGCTGGGTTAATTACCACAACATTGGCCAAAGCTGTTTTTTTGTTTTAAGTTTGAAAAGTTACTTCAACACAGAATTAAATGAGTAATGCTGATAATCCACTTAAAAGCTCACAAAAAATAACAACGGACACTGTTTGAAAAGTGACTAGAATAAGGAATTAGATGAGCAATGCTGATGATCTAGTTAAGAGTTCGGAGTAATAATCATGAATACTGTAAGCAATTTATAGCTGTAGCTGCAGGTTCAGATGAGAAATAGTAAAAATTCAGTAAAATAAGAGCCCACTCAGAAATGATTTAAATACGTAAACAGAGCTTGTAACTGCACTAGTAGATTAAGACAGCCTTGCTAAAATTTCTAATTTCACATTTTCCTTCTTATTGCCACATCTCAACACTATTCCCACGATTCCGTGGTCTTTGCTGCTGCTGCTGCTGCCACTAGTAATGAGCATCTTTTGTTCCCTAGAATGCTCCACCATTTGGATGTGTTCTCTATAAGTGTTTTCTTCTGGAGTCTGTCCTTTCAGGGCTTCCTTGCTCACAGTTCAGCTACTTAGGTTGGAACTCTGTCCTAGAGATGATGGAAAGGAAAGTCCCAAATATTAGCTATGAAAGTTACTTACTTACCATAGTAATATATCTATGATGCTAGGTGGTTCATATCTGTTGACATTCCCTCTGCTCCTCCCCCTGGCCATTTTACCTAGTGGTGGACATTTTCTTAATTTCTGCTTTCTGTTATTTCTTTCTCCTGGTCTGTCACTTTATTTTACATGCTTCAGAGATCTAGAAATGAGTCCTTGTTGACTGGAAATTGTGAACAAGAGGGATGGATTTGGTTAACTTAGGAAAGTTTTTTCAGTTGAGCTGACTAAATACCTGTCAGTCCTTATCCTAGAGGTAACTGCAATGGAATTGGCAACATAGATACATCATTGTGGCAAGTGCATCGCTTCTCTTTCATTACAATGACCTTGCTTGTAAGATGCACATACATTGTTATGTTTGATGTTCACGCCAATTGGTTTCTTTTTCTTCTTATATCCATGTCCTGGTTGTGGTATACCTGCTGCTGGCAGAACTGGGTATTACTTTATTGTCTTTGTTTTGAGATAACTCAAACCTTGGAGGTGAATTTTGCTGATTGCTATGTGGTGGTGTGCAAAACATAGAAACTAGGCCGTTTCATACCACAAAGATGGCTGTGGTATGAACTTCAGTGGATACAGTGTTCTGCTACAGTGTGACTTACTCAGTGACATTACTCAGTTTCAGTACTAAAATGAAGTGAACAGCTCAGCACTCCATCTCTGACCGTATTACCTTTTACAACACTGACATGTGAAAAAAGAAGGTAAGTATGTGTGTATAGCCTAGGAGACAAGTCCATCTCACTTCAGGCCTAACTACTGTGTTATTCCAACTAGTGAATACATATATATATATATAATTATATGAATGTTTTCAACTAAATGACTTACCAGCTAATAACAGTCTGCATTAGAAAGGGCAAGGAGTAATTAACAAAACAATACTAAGAATATTAATCTAGGGTGTAATGCAGTAAAGACTTTAGTCATTATTTGCCACTTATTATTAATATTTTCACATTTATGCTCACGTTTTCATAACTAAGAGACTTACATGCTATGAAGGGGTATGGTATGAAATGCCATTGTGGGAGACAGAAAAATATATTGTCAATGGCCATTTATATTACACTGTACTGGAGATAGCAAATATGAAAATAAGGAGTATCTCCATATATATTTAATACTTCCAAAAAGTAACTATTGCATGGCATTAGATGAAACCTTGGATGTGATAGAAGAAAACTGTCATTGATATTTGCACCAACTGCATATCTAGAGAGATATTCAATGCTTTGTTTTTTATTTTGCTAATTATGTAGTCAAGCATATGTTTACATATTTCTGTAAATATCTCAACTGACATGCACTCAGAGAGGAGTTTATTGCTGTCATGCGGAAGCTTATGTCTGGTTAACAAAGGTGTTTTAACCATGTATTTCCAGGTAGTACAATTTCCAAGATATGGCAATTTGTTTGTGAATGTTTAGCAAAAATATAATTTTGGGTTTATGTGCTTTATAATGTATTATAGAATGTATGGAAAGGCAATGAATGTACTGAATATTAGCAATTTAAAGAATAATTTTAACTGATAACATTGCTATTTGTACAGTTTTAATATGTTATTATTGTTCACAAAAGATTTACTTTTGTTTTCCTTATGGCTTTAAGTTGATATTTCAGCAAATGCTCTGGAAAGTGCAAGGATGTGGTGAATGCTACAAAAGGTGTGACATTCCACACTACAAAAGAATTAATGACATAATCAAAATATCCACATTCTGGTGTCTCTAATGTCGATAATACCAATGCTGACTCATCACAACTCAGATGCAAGGAATACCCTCACAGCATGCTAATCAAACTACAAGAATCATAAAATCATTATTTTTTGTAGGTGCACAAGCTCCTGTGCACCACCAATTCCCCCTGCAGTCCTTATTATATATATACTAACTCTGAGATTGCACAGTATCAAGGAAAACATAACTAAACAGATATATATATATATATATATATATATATATATATATATATATATATATATATATATATATATATCTCACATATGCACACTTATACACTCATCCATATATATAAAACAGGTATGCAGCAAGAAGAGAATGGATTGCTAAATGCCAAATGAATTTTTCGCAGACTTCTATAAAAGAACAGGTTTTAGTAGTTCATGTCTTACTGTTTTCAGGCTAATGCACACAGGAGGACCATGATTAAAACAGGTATGCTTGTGAAATTCATAAGTCCAAAATATCCTGTTTGAGTAAGGGTTTTAGGCTTAAACATTAGAAATGCATGTGTTTGGAATCATAATAAATCACCAATTAAAGACAATGTAAGATGCAGTGAGATGACTTCCGTGGCTATAATATAGATTGGTAGATGTAGATAGATAAATGAACTGCGGTGGTGGTGCTGCGGTAGCGTTGTCGCCTCACAGTTAGACGTTGCCCATTCGATTCTCAGTTACAGCGTCTTCTGTGTGGCAACATGCGTGAATGGGCGTTCCTTCGTTGAAGGTTGTGCGTTAGGCCCAGCAAGCCAGCACATAAAAATCTACTGCCAATCATTAGCGGACCGGAGTTCCGCTGTGGTGACCCCTAACCGGGAAAAGCCGAAAGACACAACAAGATATAGATAGATAAACAAACAAGGCATACAGACAGATATACATTTAGACAGAGTAACAGATTAATAGACATACATAGAAACAGACATAGAAACAAGAGCTCTGTAATTTATCTAAAGAAGAAACTAAGAGAATTAAAAAAGTCCAACAAGGCCAATAATGAGGGTGGGATAGCCTCCCAGGCTAAGGACAATCTCAAGGCCTTCTTCAGCAATGTCAGGAAACTTAAAGGTAACAATCAGTAGTTACAGAACTGATAATAAATGGCACAATCTTCACTGGCAAGTGTGGCATAGTGAATCTACAAGCTGATAAATTTTAGCTCTAACTTCACCCCCCCCCCCACTCCCTACACTACCACCTGTGAAATCCCTTCTAGCATATGCCCCCAACTATTAACAGGGTGCAGGTCCTGGTGGTGCTCAGTAAGGCCAAAAACATTGCTTCAGTGGGCCCCAGCAATATTTCCGGTTGCGGCCTAAATAGCCTAAAACAAGACCTAATAGAACCACTTGAAGCACTCTTCAACTACAGCCTCAAAACAGGTTACTTGCCAGGTGAATTGGGAGCCACAACAGTCATCCCTCTTCATAAGGGAGGACCATCAGCTGACCCTGGGAACTACAGACCCATCATTCTGACAAGTCTAATGCGCAAAGCAATGGTAGAAATTATCATGGAAGCAATCTACAAGAACAATGGCAAACTACAGACACTAGACCCATCCCAGTTTGGCTTTGCTAAGGGAACATCTTGCCTACTCAACCCGGTAGATTTCTTTGAGAGGGTCACAAGGCTATGGATAAGGGGAAAATGGAGCATTCTGCCTATCTTGATCTGGCCAAGGCGTTCGATAGAATAACCCACTCAGGTATTGTTGACAAACTGTCAGAACTAGGCATAAATCAATACTTAACTCACTGGATTGCTGTTGACTCACAGATAGGACCCAAGAAGTCAGGATCAGTGAGATCACCTCCACCAGTAGTCCGGTCATGAGTGGGTTACCCCAGGCCTCCTTGTTGGGTCCACTCTTGTTTGGCATTTACTTCTTAGAACTCAGGGTTAATGCCAAAGGCCTCCGGCTTACCAAATTCGCATATTACTGCAAATTGGGAGCTATCATAGATTCACCCCCATGACACCCACATCCTACAAAGGGGTCTAACGTAAACAAATGACTGGTACCAAGGCCACACATTAAAACTCAATGCAAAGAAATGCATCATAGTGCCCTTTTTGAAATCATCCACCCAAGCTAATTATTTCATTGATAAAACACCCCTAAGAGATGACCCTATAGTGATTTGGGAACATATGTCGACAGTAATCTGCCCTTCAACTAGCATGTTGCCATGACAGTAAGAAAATCATTCTATGTTGCCCAACTAATAAGTAAGGGTATGGTATCTGGGTATAGAAATTATAGTACTGCACTACTCAGCCCTTATCAGACCCATTAGTGAGTACAGTGCCCCCTTCGGCATGTACCTAACCAGGTAATTACAACAGTTGGAAAACCATCAAAGGTTCCTCACCAGGTGAATCCAGGGTATGAATACCCTGTCATATACAGATCTCTTTAAGGCTTTGTATCTGTACTCAGTCTCCTACAGGTTACTGAGGAGTGATCTAGGCCTAGCATATAAAGCATCCTCAGATCCAGCTCTGATGCATCTCTTGCATTCCCGCAAAACAAACAGCACCAGAAACACTTGATCCAAGGACCTGAACTTTGCTTGAGACATAAATAGAACATGCTGCAAAGAATGATATGTGACTCTATGGATCCCCACACTAAGGAATAAGCTTCCCATCTAGGTGAAACAGACTTCAGCCCTGACTCTATTCAAAAGAAACCTTGATCATTGGATGTGAAATCACAAATTCACCCCTGGTCTGGCCCCCGTGTCACTGATGGACAGAGGTTGACAATAAGTAAATTAATCTCCAGCTAATGTATCCCCCTCACATAACCCTTAGCTACCTCTTTACTAAAGTATCCCACCACAGAGAAGTCCAAGGAACTCAGAAACAAAACTGGGTTGGGTTGCTCGGCTAGGCTTGTAAAGACCCTGGTAGTATAAACCTATGAACCTAGGTAGCTTACCATTGAAAGTATTTACTTAATTTTGCTACATGGACGAATAGTTTGAGAACTACTTTTGCAAGCATACCAATTAGCGAAATGCATAGCATCAATGATAACAGAACAACAGTGAAACAGTTTGATCTTTTCTGTGACCAGTGTCTGATGAAACTTAAAAATCCTTAATTTCAGAACTAATGGTATTAAAAGCAAATGACTGTTGTGGTATTAAAAACATTGTTTGAGCAGTTTTATTCAGCACTATTAACCTGAGAATGGGAGGTTCGGTATATGACGCCATAACACTTGGAAGTGTGAGTTAAAAATAGCCTGCTTCTAACTGATATTTAGGTTCCAGAACCAATACTGAGACAGCCATTCATGCATTTATTAATGCTGACTCAGTCAGATGACCCAGTGATGTAAAGCCTTCTGAATTAATTTGGCTATTCTGTGTGCAGTGCTCAGCGTAATTGAAAGCAACTAAAAATAGCTCAGTCAAAAGGATTCCCATAAATCAGTGTCACTGAAACATGACACTTACAAATGATACTGTGGCGTGCTTTTTTTACTAACATTAATGTACTTAGCTGTCTGGATCCTCACCTTCTATAAAAATACATGACCTGATCTGTTCATTCAGCATGACTCAAATATCAGAAGAACAAATCATGATATCTTCTAGAAAGATATTGGTCACATTATCCTTTCGGGAGTAACATTGCTGTATTATATGTGAAAATATTACTTTAAAACAAAATAATGTGTTTCCTGCTTTTAGAATGAGCACAGATTTACTGATATGCTCCCAGAATGGGTATTCTTGACTTGATCTGTATTTTTTTTTCATTTATAGCAACTATTTCTTACATTTCACTTCTGTTTCTGACTGAATCAGATACTTGGAATATATTTAGCAAAATATAATATAAAAAGAAACTACTAATAACATATCGAATACACATATTTAGGACTGTGGATTCCAAAGACAGTATGATAGGTAGACAAATCACTTTCTTTCTAACCCAAACAAAAGACTTGCACAGTATAGGTACAAATAGTTCTCTGTACTACCTATGATAGCTTTAGAAAGGTGATAATCACTTTCCGCTTGGAGTTCCATTATTTTTATTCTGTGTTCCTTTAGGTGATAATGTGCTAAGAAACCAGTTTGTAAAGTTATTTTATGTATTCAGTATGTATACTATTATGCTGGCTTATTAATTACTGTTCTTCTATATTCTGGCATTGCCAAGCAAACTCTGGGTAGAAACTGTGTAATAGCAGGAAAATTTTATTTTATTTATGTTTATTTGTTAGTCAGGGTAGAGTATTGATCCATCCAGATAATTTTCAGGCCCAGCCTGGAGAATATATAAATATAAATGAAGCAAAACATTAAGATAAAATAGGAAATATAAAACAAATTAGCAAAGCATTTGAGTAACGTTATCACATTTCACTATACAGTGTGTATTTTCAGTCTAGAAAGTAATCTTAACATCAGTCAAAGTGCATACAAGAAGAAGCAAACACAATAAAATGGAAGTATAGCACAACAGAAATAAATTACAATTGTTGACAAAATTAGTCCACAGATGTTGTGTTATGCAATGATAATAAAGAGACAGACCACAAAGATACCATGAGATGAATACAGTATCATTCTCATTAATGCTGCTAAAGTTGGCTTTACAAATAAATTCATCTCACATGATTAAAATTAGATAATTGCACACCACTGGCCAGAAAGTGTTGACAAAGGGGTTGACAATGCAGTGAGATGTCCCTTTGCTAGGCAGGTCGTACTGCTTTCTTGGGGATGTGTCCATGCAGTAAAAATCCTAGGGCTGAAGCATGAGAACCCTATGTGGACCAATGGACTAGGAGATGTGAAGCATTATACTGCTGAAAGTGGGTGACCACAATCCTTGCCCAGAAGGAATGACATGGCTTTTGTATACTGGCCAAGGTTCTTGCCACCCCCATAGTGCCTTTTTTAGGCAAGGCTCAAAGGACAAACCCACCTCCATAGATAACCCAAAGATAAAAAAACTAAAGGTAATGCTACTCAATGCCAGAAGTCTAAACCTCAAGATGCATGCACCCGAGACTCTCCTCAGTATGCAGAAAATCGATGTCTGTGCAGTAACAGAAACCTGGTTCAAGGCTCCTGAGAGCACCCCAGCACTACCAGGTTATAACTCATACCATGCATTTTGGCCCCAAAACTCGGACTGAAGCACAAAAGGAGGGGGAGTATCTATATTCATCAAAGATACCTACACCTCCAGGTTAGTGGCACTGCACGAAACATCGGAAACCATCCATGTGCAACTAACAGCGGGCAAAACTGCCTTTCAGTTTGTAGCCTGCTACAGAACACCCTCCCTATTACAGGAACCCCACTTGGCATTCCTGAGAACACTGGAGAATATGAAGGTCTCTCCAAACACTATGTTATTGGGTGACTTCAACTACCCAAATATCGACTGGGAAAACTACTCAAGCCCAACCACCCTCGCCCAATGGTTCCTTGAATTTATAAACTCTAACGCAATGGAACAACTGGTCACCACTCCCACAAGAGGGAACAACATATTGGACCTGGTCATCACCAACATGGGGACTCTATGTTCCACACCAGAGGTAAACCCCTCATTGGTAAGATCAGACCATAAACAAATTTCCCTGGACATCCATATCCCGTCCCCACCACCAGCCAAGGAAATCACTGTAAAGAATTTCTCAAAAGACAACTTTGCACTTCTCAAGACTGAGGTGGAATCCTTCAAAGCCCCTGGGCCAGAGGATAATACAGCCCAATCCGCAGAATCCTTTACAAATGCATTCTATGAGCACCTGCAGGAATGCATGGATCGTGCTATCCCAAATAAAACCAAGACTCACTCCTCCAAAAACAGGAGACTGGTCTGGTGGACCCCGGCCATAAATAAGCTATACAACAGAAGGAGGAAGCTACTACATGACAGAGCAAAATCCCAAAAAGGGAAAGGCATCTCTGATCAGTATTAGCAAGAAACTTCGATCCCACATAAAATCATCAAAGGCCAGTTTCGAAAGAAAAATTGACCTAGACACTAAAGATAATCACAAGGCCTTCTTTAGTTATGTCAGAAACATGGGCGGAAACTCCCAGATATGCTCTGAATTGTTGCATAATGGTACAAAATATACCAAACCTACAGACATAGCCAACATCCTGGCAGACAGATTCAGCGCAAACTCTCCCCCCCCCCAAAGGAGCAAACACCTATCCCAACTGAATGTAACCTCCCTGACATCACAGATGCACAGGTGAAAGCTGCCCTCTCCAACGCAAAAAACACAGCATCTATGGGACCGGACGGTGTCCCAGGCTGTGTCTTACAGGAGCTCCAAGAAGAACTGAACCCTCACATTAAGTCACTGTTCAAATTTAGCCTTACTACAGGATATGTACCCAAAGAATGGCGTACAGCTACAGTGGTCCCACTCCACAAAGGTGGTGCCACAACGGACCCCGGAAACTATCGCCCCATAAGCCTGACTAGTCTGGTCTGTAAAGCTATGGAGCGTATTATCATGGAACTCATAAACAAAGACATTGGGAGCCCCCAGACACTGGACCCTACCCAATTCGGCTTTGTTAAGGGCAGATCTTGCCTCTTAAACCTAGTTGATTTCTTTGAAACAGTTACCAAAGCCATAGATGAGGGCAAGGTAGTCCACACAGCCTACCTGGACCTTGCAAAAGCCTTCGACACAATACCCCACTCGGGCATCATAAATAAGCTTACCAGCTTAAATATCAATCCCTATATCACAAGATCGGTTGCAAACTGGCTCAGAGATAGATCCCACATGGTCAGAATCACAGGTGCCATGTCTGAATCCAAACCAGTTACAAGTGGCATCAAACAGGGCTCAGTTCTGGGACCTCTCTTGTTCAGTATATACTTCTCTGAGGTTCAGGCTAACACGGGGAGATTATGGCTGACAAAGTTCGCAGATGACTGCAAACTGGGGGCCATAATCGAATCTCCAGCTGACACAAGCATCCTCCAAAAGGGTCTCACAGAGACGGATGCATGGTGCCAGAGCCACAGCCTCAAGCTAAATGCTAAAAAGTGCATAGTCATCCCCTTTGGGAAAAACAAGGTGCCCACAAATTACCACATAAGTGGTAATCCATTAAGTACGGAAGAAGTAATTAGAGATTTGGGGACCAACGTAGATAGTAATCTCTCCTTTGATAAGCACGTTGCCAAAGTGGTTAGAAAGACCTTCTATATAGCCCACCTTATCATGAAAGGGTTCGCATCTAGATCAAGAGAGGTCATTGTGCCCCTCTACCCGTCACTCTTCAGGCCCATAATTGAATACACTGCCCCTTTTGGGATGTACCTTTCCTGACACCTGCAGCAACTGGAGAGACCCCAAAAGTACCTCACCAAGAGGATCATGGGCTGCAAACAGATGTCCTATGCAGCTCGACTAAAAAAATTCCAGCTCTACTCAGTTGCTTACCGCCTACTTAGAGGCGATCTATGCCTGACGTACAAAGCCATGTCAAACCCAGAATTAATGGACATGCTCCACCTCAAAAAATCCAAGTCCCTTAGAGCTACATGCTCCAGGGACCTAAACCTCAGCACAAAAATAAATAGGACATGCTGGAGGGACAGATTAATTTCCCAGAGGCTCCCCTCACTCTGGAATAGAATCCCAGTTCATGTTAGACATAGCCCCTCGCTGACCCTCTTCAAGCGAAATTTGGACGCGTGGTTGGGAAATCGCAAATTCACCCCTGGGATCTCTCCTGTGTCCCTGCTAGACAGAGGCACAGTAAACTAATCTTAAAAGGATACCTTCTGTGACCTACTTTACAGAGGCACAGTAGGCTAATCTAATAGGGAGGCGGAAGCCAAATACACTCTGGCTAGGCTTATAAATGCCCTAGGGCAGATAGCCTAGTATCTACCTATGAACCTATGAACCTAAGTATGTCCATCTCTCCCAATCACTGTTGTGTTGCAAGGGCTCCTGTCACTACTAGATGTCACACATTCAGTGGTTATCTCAGAAACCTTTCCATAGAATACAAGAGCTTGCTGTTGGCCACTTCAACCTATATACCCTTTGCCTGCCATACCAGTGGCTCAAGACAATTCTCAAACATGGGTCACTGGCTGCAGAAATGAGCATCCTGCCTGTGTACCATCCAGGACAAACACTTTTTGCATTTTCTTTGTATTACACCAGCAGCATTACGATTAACTGCTAAGTGACAAATGGAACCCTAATTATCATAGCATAATGCTGTTTAAGGTTTATGTTATGATTTAGAAGCCAAGGTAAATTACTCCAAAATGTTACACTTTATTTACAATCTGCAGGAGCTATTGGTGTTTCAGTCTATCCATATGGCTTTCAATTATTTTGTCACAATGTCAAAACTTTCTTTGGTTGCCAAAGACTCATGTTCTAGGGACAGGAAGTAATGTTTGAGAAATAAGGTAAATCTGCAAATTGCATGAATGCAACTCATGGTTATATCAGTGAAACTAAATCAAGACTCGACACATCTGAAAATGCAAACCATTCTTCTGTTATGTTATACTTTTCTGCTTGACAAAATCATATATATATATATATATATATATATATATATATATATATGTATATATATATATATATATATATATATATATATATATATATATATATGTATGTGTATATATATATATATATATATATATATATATAGGTTTACTATTATTTCTTCAAACGGAAAAACATTTTCTGTTCAGAAAAACGAATAGTAATACTGAAATAAAAAAAAAAACAAATGGTAACAATGTTGAACCAAATGCTCGATGCATTTGACTCGACATTGTTGTCGAAGCCACCACGTGATAGCCGTATAGGAGCTGATGTAAATCAGACTCCTATACAACAAATCATGTTTTTGCAGGGGGGGGCAAGCCCCCCTGTGTACCCCACAACCCCCCTACTTATATATTCTAACTCCGAGATCGCACTACAGTGGGGATGTGGATGAATTTCCACTCCCCACTGTACCGCCATCTCTGTGCAGATAGTCGACTTACACTTATGCGAATGCAGTAGTGTATTCTCATAAGTGTAGTCGACTATCTGGTTTACAAATGTTTGTGCGCTCGACATTCTGATTTTCAGCACATTGCAGCCGGCAGAATGTTGTTCGCACAAATGTATGTAAACCATATATATATATATATATATATGGGTCCTCTTCAAATTACCGAAACGTCAGTTCGCCGACACGCGGAAGAGGAACGCGAAAGGACCGACAACGCAGTTGACCGACATGCTGAAATCCCGACAGCTGGAAGACCGACAAGGGGAACGTGTAAGCGCGACTTGGTAAGTATGCGATAGTGAGGGATTTTGGATTAGGGAGTGGACAGGTAAGTGTGCAATAGTGAGGGATTTAGGGTTAGGGTGTGTGAAAGGTGAGTGTGCGGTAGTGTCGGAGTTAGGGTTTGGGTAATGTAAGTGTGTGTTAGTGACGGGTTTGTGTTTTAGGGTGGGTTAAGTAAGTTAGGAATAGGGTGCAGGTAGGGTACGTGTCTGGTACTGTCGGACCTTAGGGTTAGGGGTGGGTTAAGTGAGTTAGGGTTAGGATGCAGGTAGGGTAAGTGTGCGGTAGTGTCGGACCTTAGGGTTAGGGGTGGGTTAAGTGAGTTAGGGTTAGGGTGCAGGTAGGGTAAGTGTGCGTAGTGTCGGACCTTAGGGTTAGGGTTTGGGTTAGGGCTAGTGGATATGTAATGTGTTGTTTACGTTTAGTGTGTCGGTGTAATGGTGTTCGGTGTTTTGCGTTGTCGGTATTGTGTGTTGTCGGTTATTTGGTGTCGGTGGTTTGTGTGTCGGCGAACTGGCGTGTCGGTGTTCTAAAGTAGACCCATATATATATATATATATATATATATATATATAAATATATGTATATGTAAACCATATATATATATATATATATATATATATATATATATATATATATATATATATATATATATATATATATATATATATATATATATATATATAAATCAAGTTGTAGACATTTTTTTCAGTGACAATGGTTTTGCATTTATATATTTATTTTTCAAGACATAATTCTAAAGCTAGACAGTAATGGTACAAACTGTGTGATATTAATTTCAATGGACATAAAGTTAATAGGTTTAAATATGACAGAGCCATGACTCATTTCAAATGTGTTGACCCATCATCCCTTTAAGTCTAATAGGAAATCTACAAAAATGAAACACAGAGCTTACAATATTACTTAAACTGAAGGGCTTGTCTGAAGCACCCAAATTCATGCAATAATGCAGTGTCAGTGGTTTAGCACATGCAACCTTAATGTCAGAAGATCAGAACATGTGAGGTCTATAGAAGGTCAGAAGGTGGGGGGGTCTATTTCCATCCAGGCACTTGGATTCAGTTTCTTATACTGGTACTACATTGCTGTACAGGGGGGGTTGGGGTGGGCAGGAGGTGCTTCATTAATAAGATGACATATTTCAATGTGTTGAAAAATATGTTTCAGTGGTCAGTGTTGGTAATAGCTCATGTGAATCATTAACTACTAACCTCTTCTTTCAATGTTTACCTATATTTAAGTTATTACTACTTAGATCGCCACTTTTTCTTCACGCTAGGCTGTACCATTTTAACCCAATCCTTTCAAGACTAATATGTTCTGATCTATTTCTTTTCTACCTTATTATATCCTGCCCCCCATACCTTAACTCATACCCTTTCTTATTTTTATATAATCACTGCTTATCTGACTGCTCCTGATATTTATTTATGCTGTATTTTGTCATAAGATCATAGGATCATAGGAAGTTACTAGGCTATCAGCCCTGAGGCCCTTAAAAGCCTAGCCAAGAATTTAGCCCATGTTCCAACAAGTCAGCACCCTATGCCACTGTCCAGCAGGGACACAGGTGTATTTTCTGTTCCCCCATCCAGTTATCCAGGTTGTGTTTAAAAAGAGTTAATGAAGTACTCTGCTTGATGTGGAGAGGGAGTCTATTCTACAAAAGGGGGAGTCTCTGAGACACAGATCTGTCCCACCAACAAGTCCTATTAATGTCACAGACTAGGTTGAAGTTGCATGTGCAGGTTACTTGAGTGGAGCTTGACCTGCGGATATGTAGCACTCCAATCAAGACAGGGTCTGAAATTGCTTTGTATGCCAGACAGAGGTCACCTCTGAATGAAGAGTCTGTAGGAGACTAAGTAGAGGGACAGGGTTTTAGCCTATCTGTGTAGCTTAGATGTTTGAGACCCTGGATTCTCTTAGTGAGGAACCTCTGTGGTCTCCCCAGCTACTGCATGTGCTTTGTAAGTTACATGCTGAAAAGGGCATTGTACTCAATAATGAGTCTTATAAGGGAAGAATACAGGGATGTTATGACCACCTTGTCCCTAGATGAGATACCCTTACTAATGAGGTGGACCACATAGAAAGCTTTCCGTACAATGGAGGCAATATGATGGTCAAAAGTAAGTTTGCTATCAGCCTGGGTGTCCAAGTCCCTCACGACTGTCGGCAAAAAATGATGTATAGTGCTCTCAATGTATATATTTATGATGCACTTTTGCTTTCTAAAACTAATTATATCTACAATGTAACCTATGTTTCTATTCAGTACGCTTTTGTGTTATGTAATTATTATGTAGCTGGAACTTTACACAGGCCTCTGCTGAAAATTAGTACTTTTGGCCCATTTGGACTTTTCCAGTAAATAAATGTCAATAAATAAATATTAATTAATTAAAAATAAATCACAATGGGGGTCTCCGTTTATCTGATGAAATTTCCCTTATTCAGAATGAGTATCAGCTTGAGTCTTCCATGAAAATTAGCTATATCTATTTGAACTAACCTGATTCACAAAAAGATAAATAAGAACTTATGTTGCTTTATGAGTACTGTAGGCCTGTCTTTATTTATTTATTTTTTTCAAAATCAAAGTGCATCTTTTCATAAAAAATGCTCAAAGGAGGATGCATTAAATATGTACAATTACTGAGCTTAGCTAGGTATTTGCTAAGATATTTACTGCATATCCATAAAACGGTGAATGAGATTAATACACCATATTTTTGGGGTTGTGGTATTTTTGCACACAGTGCAGTTATTTCCAGAGTATGTCCAAATTATGGTCACTGGACAATACACACAGATTGATCTCTTATCTCATGAAGAGACAGGCTTTCTACCTTTTGTCAGAAAAAGCTTCACAATGCCTTGATTTTCATATTTGCAACCAGAGGAAGTTGTTTCTTCACAGCAGACCCTTTTCAGATGACCCTTAATTCAAAGTCAAAAAGAAACACAAAATTCATTGTGTCAATTTAGAGAATCCAAATCACAATTACGTTTTCTATGATGAGAAAGGCACTATTACTAATAGGAAAAAAAGGCAGAAAGATAAAATTCATGTAGACACCAATGAGAAGCAATTGCAAATCCACTTTTTAGAATTGTGAGGGAAGAACCTTAATCAAAGAGCTACTTCACAGCACTATTTGTATGATAGCAAAGTTACCAAAGATCAGTGGTGTCATGGCTGAATAGCTGGCTGATTCTTGCTCTGACTTAGTTACAACAAGACAATTTTAGTATTAAATATGTTCTATTGAATGTATTTGATAACATTGGCTCATGTCATCACAACATCGCCAGCATTTTATAATTGTTATGAATGAACAGCCTTTAGACCACTGGATACGTACCAGCCATTTGCTTATTAACTAATGAGCTGTGTATCCGAGAGGCACAGAGGAAACACATGCACACAGATGTAAATAATTGCACGCGCACACACACACACACACACACACACACACACACACACACACACACACACACACACACACACACACACGCACACACAGGCATACACAAACACATGCACACAGCCACTCACACACACCTACAAAAGCCACCACAATTACACATCTGCAGTTAGAATGCAATAGCGTCTCCAGTTAATAAACCTCTCCATTTTTTCAAATGAAAAACAGCTTTCTTTGTAATGGATGTCATAGTTACAATTAGAAACTAATTTTAGGGCATGTGTACAAAGAAAATATAAGAAATGGGCAAATCATGCTGTATATGGACCTCTGTAGTACTTTAATGTGATAACTGACAAGAAGTAATCCCTCTCTGCTGGGCCCCTTTAAAGCTAAATTGTATAATTTGAATGGTACAATTAAAGCAGATACAATATACAAGATGTGTACTAACAGTGCAGAACTTTCTGCCAGCATATTTGTAAGTAATTAAACTTAACAGTCAAGCAACATGGGAAAATATAAAATGATATAAAATGAGTAGTGGTGGTTGTCACTATACAGTTCCTTTTGGTTTTGCTTAGATGAAGACTACAGTGCTTAACAAACCTGATGGAAAACAGCTAAAGCTGAACTCTTAATTAGTATCCTGCACATCATGAGACTGTCTTACTTGTAGCAATTACTTAGCACCCAGCCATTAGCTGACTCTTAAGTGTATGTCTGACATTTAACAAAATTGCCAATCCTTCAGTGTAAGGATCTTCAAACTCTTTAGACTGTATACTTTTTTTCAGTGCTGAGGACAAATGAGTGCTGCTTTTCTGACATGCTCTGTCCCTGGAGAAGGGTTAATGATGGATGAAGCAGCATTTATAGGTCAGTAGCCCCACTGTAAGATCACAGATTTCCTTAATCAATAGAAATCCTAACCTTGAATGTTGCAGTGATGCTCTGTGCAAGGAGCTAAACAAACAAATCTGCAGATTGTATATTGCATGATATTGTGAGGAGCAAATAGAAAATATATCTGAAAAACTGTAATCAAACTATAATGCAAAGATCCCTTCCCTCTCCAGCTCTTAGCACGAGAAATCTTGACAAAGCCTAAAATAATGGGTGGAGAAAGGCAAAAAAAAAAAAAAAACAGGGACAGAGTTTAAATATTACTTTAGAAACTTAGAAAGTTGCTAGAATAAGAGGATGTATGTTATCATCCATTTTTCTGAAAGGTATGAACCCTGAAACTCAAATGTATGTCATTATTTAGTGACTTCAATTCTTAGTAATTTGCAGAAAACCAGAAATTTTCATAGGTTCATAGGTTCATAGGTTCATACTAGGCTATCTGACTGAGGGCATTTACAAGCCTAGCCCATAGTTTTGTGGCTTACGCCACCCCTTTAGTATGGGGAACTATACCCATTATTTTGCTGTGCCTCTGTTGAGCAGTGACACTGAGGTAATCCCTGGGGTATATCTGCGATCTCCCATCCATTGGTCAAGATTTCTCTTGAACAAGGCCAGCGAGGTGCTCTGCCTCACATATACCGGGATTTTATTCCACAGCATAGGGAGTCTTTGGGTGATGAATCTATCCCTCCAGCACGTCCTATTAATAGCCGTGTCGAGGTTTAAGTCTCCTGCCCTTCTGGCTCTGACGGATCTAGATCTTTTGAGGTGAAGCATATTCATCAAATCTGGGTGTGACATGGCCTTGTATGTTAGGCAAAGGTCACCTCTGAGCAAGCGGTGGCGACTGAATAGAGCTGGAGTTCTTTCAGTCGGGCAGCATAGGACAGATGTTTGAGACCCTTTATCCTTTTGGTGAGGAACTTTGTGGCCTCTCCAGCTGCTGCAAGTGTCGGGTCAGATACATTCCGAATGGGGCATTGTACTCAATCATTGGTCTGATGAGTGATGAGTATAGGAGACTATGACCTCCCTTGATCTAGATGAGAATCCCTTCAGGATAAGGTGGGCAATGTAGAAGGTCTTCCTAACTACTTTAGCTACATGGGTGTCGAATGACAGACTACTATCAACCTGGGTCCCCAGGTCCCTGATAACTTCTTCTGTACTCAGTGGATTGCCACCTATTTGGTAGCTAGGGGTAACCTTGTTTTTCCCGAAGGGTATGACTATGCATTTGTTGGCATTTAACTTTAGGCCATGGCTCTGGCACCAGTTATCTGTTTCTGTGAGACCCTTCTGAAGGATATCTGTGTCAGATGTGTTTTCTACTATGGCCCAGTTTGCAGTCATCTGCAAACTTTGTCAGCCATAACCCTCCTGTGTTTGCTTGTACTGGAAAAGTAGATGCCAAACAAGAGTGGGCCCAGGACTGAGCCCTGTGGTACACCACTTGTGACAGGCTTTGAGTCTGACATGGCGCCAGCAACTTTGACCCTGTGGGTTCTGTCACTCAGCCAGTTTGCAACCCATCTTGTGATGTATGGGTTAACATTTAAGCTGATGAGTTTTTCAATGATACCCGAGTGGGTATTGTATCAAAGGCCTTCGCCAGATCGAGGTAGGCTGTATGGACTGCCTTTCCTCATCAATGGCTTTGGTGACCGTTCGAAAAAGTCAACCAAGTTTAGAAGGCATGATCTGCCTTTGACAAAGCCAAACTGGGATGGATCCAAAGTCTGCAAATTCCTATGTCTTTATTTATGAGGTCCATTATGATCCTCTCCATGGCTTTGCAGATAAGGCTTGTCAAGCTAATGGGCGGTAATTTCCAGGGTCGGTGGAGGCACCGCCTTTGTGAAGTGGGACCACAGTTGCAGTGCGCCACTCCTGGCACGTATCCAGAGGTAAGACTATGATTAAACAGCTGTCCTAGCTGTGGGTTTAATTCCTCGTTGAGTTCGTGGAGCACACAGACGGGGACACCATCAGGTCCCATGGATGCTGTGTTTTTTGATTTGGAGAGAGCAGTTCTCACTTGCGCGTTGCCGGTGTTTGGGGGCTGCAATCGCTTGTTATAGATATCTCTCCTTTTGGGGGGCAGGGGGGTAGAAGTTTGCACTGAACCTGTCAGCCAGTATGTTGGCAATGTCTGTAGGATCAGTAATCTCTACTTCATTTTGAACCAGTTCTGAGCATATCTGGGAGTTTCCTCCCAGGTTTCTAACATAGCTAAAGAAGGCCTTATGATTGTCTTTTGAGTCTTTAGCTATTTTTCTCTCAAAATTTGCTTTGGATGATTTTATGAGAGCTCTTAGTTTTTTACTTATAGTGATCAAGGGTGTCTTACCTTTTAAGGATTTTGCTCTATCTTGTAGTAGCTTCCTCCTTTTGTTGTAGAGTTTGTTTATGGCTGGGGTCCACCAGAGTGGACGCTTGCCTTTGGTACAAAGAGTCTTTGTTTTGCTTGGGATTGCCTTATCCATGCAGTCCTGCAGGTGCTGGTAGAAGGCATTTGTAAGTGATTCAGCGGCTTGAGTACTGTTTTCCGTCGGCTCGGGGGCCTTAAAGGAGACCACACTAGTCTTTAGAAGTGTGAAGTCGGCTTTCGAGAAGTTTTTTACTGTGGTCTTTTTTATTTCAGGTGGGGGTGGGATGAGGACCTCCAGCGAGATTAGTTTGTGATCTGATCTCACCAGTGAGGGGTATACTTCCGGGAGGGAGAGATGAAAAAGATAAGGCAAAAATTGGTACATTCTGCAAAAATCTGGACGGTTGAGAGGTGTTTTGACAGTGGCATCTTTTGGCTCTGTACAGAGAGAGGTGTTTAATTTGAAAGTGAAACAGAGCTATCAAAAAGACGTGGTGAGTTTGGCTTATGAGGAAGTATTATGCCAAAACTAGCAGGTGGGTACGTGATGAACTGCAGAGCTTCTGATTTCATATCGCTTGGTACTATTGCTCTATTCTGCTTCATATGAGAGCCATTCTTCCTTTGAGAAAATTGTTCAAACATTTTATTTACTTATTTATGTCTTACCAAACCAGGTAATGACCAATGACTCTTTACAGCCATGCCTCATCACACAGGCATAAACAGTGAAATAAATAAAGTAGACACACAGTATTCTAAGATAATAAAAAATATGGAAAAGACAGATCTAGGCGGGAAGTAAAACTGTAAAAGAAATAAAAGACATCAAAAACAATGCACTTGCATTTGAAGAAGCATTGCTTAAATACTTCATCTAGAGGTTTATTGGTTCTGTTCTACTTTCTTCTTTTTGTTTGTGTTATTAAGCATATTGTTTGCTAAAATAAAATAGTACTGATAAAGTGAACTAGGTAGTATAATAGCAGACAAAAAAAAATAAAAGAAACTAATACAGAAAATGAAAACCAATGTGACAATGCATGCAGTAATTGAATTAAGAAAACCATATGTAAGAATTGAGGTATGTATAAACAATCTACAAAATCAACTAGTGGGGGTGCTCTACAATACCACAAGTTACAACAGAAAAGTCAAGATAGATAGCATTAATAATTAACCAGAAATTCGGTTAAAATTAGTCATCTACCTAAACTTGTAGCATATTGGGATTTTTTAATTTATTTTGTTGTATCTATTTGTTAACTGGGTAAACCCACTGGGCACAAGGGCCCATTTTCTGGGGTGAGATGGGAGCACTCTCTGGTTAAGCAACTTGCACAGATTCACACAGAAGACAAATGTTGGTAGAAGGAATTAAACTCTATACTCTTGACTACAAGAAACTGCACATTAACAGCTCAGAGCCTTAATTCTCTGTTATAACTACCAAAGTGAAATAGAGATAAAGGCCTGACAACACCCCTAGCAACTTCAGTTCAGCTAGTGGTTTGGGTGACTGAAGACACAGGAGTGGTGGATGGGTGTGCCCTTCCTACTAGGGGAGGAATGGTAGTTCTATTAAGAGGGCCACACTGCAGAGTGCAAACTCATTAGGCAGAGTTGGAACTGGGTTCTGAGGATGAGGGTATGGTTACACAAACTGGTGATGGTAGCCTTGGTTTATGCATGTGTGACAGCATGCATGCAAGGACTGGAGGGTTGTAGGTAGCCTCATGGTGATGTGAGTTCTCTCATCAGCACTGGGAATGGGAGTTAGGTTCACAAAAAAAATGAAAATATTCTCATTGGCAGGAATCTGGGAACAGCACAAAGTACCTTAATGGCAATCTGAGTGAAAGACCCTTAGAGTCTTAATGATCAGCAGGCACAGGGGCAAAAACAATACAAAAAATAACCACGCCCCCCAAAAAAAATACATACAACACATAACTCAAATAAGCAACAGAAAAATTATTTGAAGAAAAGTTACTGTCTAACACAGAAGAAAATATTTTCATAATGAAGAACTAAAGTTAGGTAGAGGGCTACCCCATGAGTAACAAAATGTCTTTTAACATATGTGTATGCACTCTTTAAACAGGGTAAGACATTTTGATTAAAGTTTTCACATCAGAATTCGAAAATGAAATCTGAGAGAATGTTAAAATGCCATCACAACAAAAATAAGTGGACCCATGGACATCAGTTAAGTCAGTTAATAAAACTGAATAACCCCAGGATTCCAAGTGCTAAGCAGAGAAAAACTCCATATGTTATATTTTCAGGTAGTAAAACTAAATTACAAACCTTCCCTGTCAGTGATTTATCTTCCTTGCAGTTATGAACCCTCCTAAGTTAATGTTTCTGAATTATTGTGTCTTGACTATCATTGCTGAAAGCCTTGTTGAATCAGTTATTAGCCTTCAACCCATATAGTGAAAGATGATATCAGAAAGTGACTTTATAGCAGCAATGATGCTAAAATTGTCCCTTAAAATACACTAGTCCCTAGAGAGTAAGCCATCTTTAATGAGGCAAGATTTCAGCTCTGCTTCTAAAGATTTTTTTGTATCAGATATAGCACGCCAGAGAGATGTAGTTTTTCACTGTTGCAAGAGTCAGCAGTAGTTATTGAAAGGAAAATTAATGAATTCTTCCATATGACAATAGCAGCATTGTTTTTAGTGCAGTTGCATTTCTCTTTGTTTATCTCTGAATATGAGGTTCTAATACATGTTACTGACATTACCTTTCTCAAAGCATTGACCAAATGAAACATACTGATCAAAATGTCACCGTAATAAAGCTACAAAAAGGCCTCCAAGTATCCATACATCCCTTATTTCTATATTTATTTCTGTGGTTGCACAATCATAGAAAAAAGAAAAAAGCAGAAAGTCACTGTATCACTGTTGGTGTGTGACAAGAACTCACACTGGCAGTAATTACTGTGAACAACAGTGATTGGAGAATTTAACACTGGGAAAACGTGCATGATGAAAATAGAACTCATCCAATTAGATCTCTGGCATAGAATGATAAAGCCTTGACTATGACCTATACAACCTAAGCTCAGTACTTGGTTCAGCTGCTGTAAGAGCTGTACAGTAGGAGGTAGAGTCGGACACCTGTTCATCAACCCTGGAGTAAGAGACTGGTTGTTTGGAGCCTGTGTCACCATGTGCCAGCAGAGGTTTGCTGGTTAAACAGCTGTAATTGGATATATGGGTTTGCTTTATCAAGCCAGTGACAGCAGTTCTCCTTTGCATATGGGTAGGTGAAGGTCATATTATGCTTTCACATTGATGCAGGCACCCGCATGAGCCACATAGAGAAGGGATTAGACCCTAAAATGCAAAAATTCCCGCTAGCTGCAGGTATGGCAGTTTTTAGCAGAATACCTAAAACAGAAGCCAGTACTGTGGCTGACCCTGTATCCATACTGATAAACTGATCCATAGCTGAAAGGCATGTCCCATCCATCTGGAAAAAATACTGTATAATGCCATTCCATGAACGTTGGTACATAGAAAGATTTTTTTTCAACTATACAAATATTTTCATCCTATCCCCTTTGTGAAAAATTCTAGAAAAATGCATCAGCTCACAATTGATGCAGTACAATAACTCGAATAACCTTCTCTACAACCCGCATGGATTTAGAGCTCTTCATAGTACTACCACTGCTCTCTTCAGCTTTACCAATATCATAAGCTATCATAGGAATGATGGCAGCTACTATCTTCAATATGTTTATCTTTATCAAAAGCATCTGACACTGTATCCCATCAACATCTTCTTAATGAACTTTCTTTCCTCAGCCAGCCCTCTCTGTCATGGTTTCCTAGATATCTGGCTGACATGCAGCAAGCAGTCAAATGGAAATAAAATCTCTTCTTACCAGTCTGTGTTTCATGAAGATCGATATTAGGCCCCCTCACATTCAATGTTTCTATAAACAAACTAGATAGTGTCATCCACCTTGGTAGCATAGCTCTATAGGCTGATGACCCATCCTTTATATGTGCAGCCCCATTCCAACCAACACTTCAGGACATTACCCAAAATTCTTTTCACTGCTATTGAAATGTGGCTAAAAGATGCAAATCTACTTTTAAATTCTAAAAAAAATATGCTGTTCATTCCTAAACATTACCAAATGGAAATACAATCTTTCAGACTAACGTCGTCCAACAACACAAAAATTGGATCCATAACCAAACAAAATGCAAGGGCATCCTAACTGACAAAAAAAAATCAAATTTGACCAACAGATATTACAATAAAAAAAAAAAAAAAAAACAGAAACTTGACTCCATCTATAGAACAAAACAGTGTCTGCCAGATGATGCAAGACAAGCACTAGAACCTACCTGACATCTTCCATCCCTAATATATGCACCAGCTATTGTTGCAGACCTGAAGACTATGCTTAAAGCTAAACTCTCTACCTGTTAAAATAAAGTAGCCAAGTTTGCTGCCAACCTTACACATAGGGCTCATCATTGCAGTGCTTTGAAAGAAGTAACTAGCTTGAGCTACCCTACTGTTAACTACCTACCCTACTACTAACATACTCGCAACGTATTAGTGTACATAATCTCATACATGCACCCGAAAAATATAAAACACTAAAAGATGCCCTGCAGCACTACATTACAGGTAGAGACCTTTGCTCAACCAATAAAGTCAACAAAGTCAAATAACTCTGCAGGTGACTCACTATACTTCCAGTATGTATCTAATCTCTGGAACACCATCCCAGCACACCTAAAACAGACAATGAAACTTTCTGCCATTAAGCCGTTACTAAAATAATAGCAAAACCACATCTGGTCATGCAGATGTTCCTCACCTGGTTGACTTCCTTTTCCTTTGTCAACTCATAACCCCTACACAACAAACCTTTCTAACACTCCTCCTCAATTACCTTCCTATATTAATGTCCACTTTACATTTCAATTTCTTTTTGATCTCCCCACTTTATCCATCTTCTTCAAATACTTTCCACCACTCCTTTATAACCAGGCTCTATGTCAGTAAGTACCCTAGAATTCTTACTCCACTATCCTTCAGTAATCAGCTATACAATGTCCTTTCCTTCTACCTACCGACTAATATTTCACACTCTTTACCTGAATTTTATTTATTCCTAACATCTGTATTGTAACACTCTTTACAAATCTTATACATCATATCTAATTTCAACTTGTCACACATATTTCATGTGAACTTTTTGCATTATAAATGTTTTATACTTGGAATTCAATCTCATATATAATGTCTCCACATAAGAAATACCTGTTTTATCTTTGTATAGTGTCATAGAACAATTACCTGTATCTATGCAATGTATCTTAAGTGTATCTGCTGGATCTGTTCTCCAGGGCCCTCCACTGAAAATGGGCTTTGCTCAGCCAGAATTTCCTGATCAGCAAAGACAAACAGATAAATAAATGAATTTGAGATGAGCTCTTACTCCATAGCCAATAAATTGGTTGATTGCTTCCTGTTGACCATCAGGCTTTTGTGATCAAAGGGGGGAGTCAAAGTGATATAAAATGTGGCATCATAAGCAATAAATATGTTAATGCCCAGTCCTACTGAGTTTGATTCCTTCAGACTCTCCTTACAGATAATTTGACTCTAACCAAATCAGCTAACCAAAAAGTACACCTGTATCACCCCTGAAAGGAAACATTTCTTCTAGCAGACATTTCAGCTTACAGTGTAAATAAAAAAACATATATGGTGAATTTCTTTAGATTATGACTGAATATTTCTTTGAAACATAATATCTCATTAAAGATCATCTGTAATGGTATCTGAAGATAGAGTACAAAAGTGCATAAATTCAAACATAAGAGGTGCACAAACATGATATCCTAGCATTTGTTCAAACCAAGTTACATCCAACCACATTGTCACACTGCAATCCAGTTATTGTAATCAAGTGGTTAAAATCTCTGCCATGCAACTTCAAGGATCTGAGGTTCAGTCCTGATCTCCTGCCACTGTATGGGTGTGTGAGTTTTCTCTAGGTAGTATTTTTTCATTCCATCTCTAAAACGTTTTGCTACCTGACTGGCTACTCTAAATTGTCAATTTATTGTGGCTTATCCTTGGCTTTATAGTCCAAGTTGTAGCTGATAAGGGTCCATGATGATCAGTTCATTTACCTGGTTAACCAAAAATCCACAGATAATGAAGTAAATGATATGTGGTGCAGGCAGTTTCCAAACCAACATTTAGATCTCCTCTTTTACTTTCTGACAATTTGCATAATTTTCAATATATTAAATTTAGTGCAAATTAAAACATTGACCAGCTATCCTGTGTAGCGCACCCGCAGGTGTAGCTGAAGTAGATATGGGTTCCTTCCTACCTGACTATGGTGACACCCCTTCTTTAGGCCCAACACCTCAAGGTGGCAATTGATAACAGATTTTGATCTAGGTGACACTTTAGTTTAAAGGGCAATAGCACAACAACAAACAAATTATTTCAAAAGTGTGCCAGTTAGCAGTAAGGCAGAGTGAAATATGCATGTAATGAAACCATAAATTTACCCCCTTCCCTAGAACTCAAAAAAATTATCTTGACATTCAAACATGCACACAAAGGCAATATCAATGAGCAGTAAATCTTTTATAATGCAGCAATGCAAAGACGGAAAAAACACAATGTCATTGAGGGAGAAAAAAGGGTTATAATACAACAGTACAGATATGAAAAATATGCAGTGTCATTGAGCAGTAAAGATTCTTGAAGGCAGCAGTACTAACGAGCAAAATGCAATATCACTGAACAATAAATATTTATAATGCAACAATACAAATATGAGAAAATGCAATGTCATTATGCAGTAAAGATTATTTAAGGCAACAGTACTAACACAATCAAAATTCAGTGTCACTGAACAATAAAGATTTACAATGCAACAATACAAATATGAGAAAATGCAATGTCATTTAGCAATAAAGATTTATAATGCAACAATACAAATATGAGAAAATGCAATGTCATTTAGCAATAAAGAGTCTTTAAGACAACAGTACTAACATGTGTAAAATGCAATGTCACTCAACAATAAAGATTTATAATGCAACAATACCAGTATGAGAAAATGCAATGTCATTTGGCAATAAAGAGTCTTTAGGGCAACAGTACTAATGCTCTCTATCCCCTAGATCAATCTAAACAGACCAACTATGAGACACTCTATTGTACTCTGTTCACTGGCCAGTGACTACTTACAGTCCTACTGCCGGCATGATGGGGCCCAAAGTTGGAGCTCATATGGATCCCAGCTATTTGTAATCCACAAAGTGTTTAGGGGGGAATCCACAATCTTATAAAAGTATAAAAATGATGGCCAAGAGCCTCTTACCACTCTGGCGAGAATATGCCAGCGACCAGGCACCGCAGTTTCTTCGACGAGAAAAATGGAAAATTACTCGCCAGAACTCTGGTAGTCATCTATGGCATCTCAGCACTAGGCCAAAGGGAACTCCTTTTCCTGCTGGCTCATATGCAAGCACGGAATTACTGGTTTCAGACTTCTCTCCTGAATCCACAAAATACCATCATCCAGGATTTCAGCAAGAGACAGACACAAACTGCTACCTCACTTCTCTGTCCCAATACACTAGAAGAAAAAAAATCCAGTCATGCTGCAAGGCCCTTTTCCCTTCAGCTAGTCTTTCAGTCTTCCCTTCTTCAGCTAGTGTTCCAGTCACCTCTCTTTCACTTTTGAAACTGTCTTTTATATTCCTGAAAAGGAGCTCCACCTTGTGGTATAATGGAAAACTACAGTCTATTGCTTCTACAATGAAATACAGTGGGAGCTGCACTCACCCCCACTTGAAAATCGTGGGTCCCCCCAAGTCAAAGGTAGATTAGGAGCAAAATATTTATAAACACTAATGCACCATCAGCTGAATAATATTTTTGCATACCTCCCACCAAGGGCAATCAACATTATGCTTAACTTGGACTGGGGTGTCACCGATGGAGCAGGAGGCATAGGGGTCATGGGCACATACTCTCCGATGAGCTTTGGTTTCCTGTGTACTATGTCCCAAACTGTCATATGTAAGTCTCTGAGGGGGCTGAATCAGTCTCTGCAGTTTTATTTCAGGAGAGACAACTAAGGAATTTTGCTCGGAAGGTTTGTCACTCACAGCACATTCAATGTCCATTTCTTCAGTAGGCATTTTGTCTACTTCTAAGATCTCCTTTTGTATAACTTCACTTTCTTTTTCCATAATGGTATGACTGTCCTCAGCACTATTTTCTGAAGTTTTCTTTGCAGGGCCTCCATCAGTATCAAGTTCTGCAAGAGGTACAGAAACACCACTTAGTCTATTGTCAGGTCTGGACTGTTAAAAATGACAAGGAATGAATTCCGGTGCATTTACATTGAGATTACAGCCCATGGGGTCTCAAACATTCTCATAAAAAAGCCCAGTGAAATCCCAGTCATCGTCACTGTCCTCCTCACTTTCAGCAGGAGAAAGCATGGGCTCTTGAACATTGGAGAGGATATTTCCTCTCCACCTTAGTCTTCTGGATCACCTTAAGTTAGACTTCTGCTGAGCCATTCTGGGTTCCGGATTCATGAGTCTCACTGATTTTACCAAAGGCATTAAGTTGTTGCGGTGCCAGGTTTAGATAGGTCCTTCTTTCCATCAGGGCAAACTTGGTAGACAGGAATATTAGGTAGCTGAAAACAAATTATGTAACTTTTAGGCCCCCAGTGGTCAGCTAGTTTATGCTTTCCTTGTAGACCCAAATTCCTCAAAAGAACTCTGTCCCCTGGTTGCAAATCATGCATCTTCACTTTCTTGTCATAGTGAGCCTTGTTTTGCTGATGTCTTTGTCATGTTGATTTTTCAGCTAGCTCATAGGCCTGTCTGTGGTTCTTCTTGAGTCTCTCCACATAACTGCCATGAGCTCGCACTGGTGTATCATCAGCTGTGGCTCCAAAGGTGACGTCAACAGGAAGACGAGCTTCTCTTCCAAACATTAGGAAGTAAGGCGAGAACCCTGTAGCATAAGTTTTAGTACTGTTGTAGGCATGCACCACTGTGGCTACATGTCTACTACATTGACTCTTCTTCTCAACAGATAGTGTCCCCAACATATCTAGTAAAGTTCTGTTGAAATGCTCCGGCTGCAGATCCCCTTGAGGATGATAAGGAGCGGTGCAACTTTTTTAAGCTCCCAAAAGAGTGAGTAGTTCATGGACAAGCTTGCTCTCAAAATCACATCCTTGGTCAGAGTGCATCCTTTTTGGCAGGCCATAGCGTACAAAGAACTTCTCAAGTAGTATTTTGCCACTGTAATAGCTTTCTGATCGCGAGTGGGAAATGTTTGAGTATATCAGGTATAGTGGTCTGTTACCACCAGCACATTACTGATCCCGCCTTCATCTGGTTCAATGCACAGAAAATCTATACAGACCAGTTCCATGGGTCCACTGCTCTCCATTTGTCCCAATGAGGCAGCTCTAATCAGCAGAGTCTTTCTCTGAATGCAACAAAGACATGTACAACAATAATCCTCAACATCTTGCTTCATGCATAACCAGTAGAACCTGTCTCATACCAGACCCATAGTTCTGTCATAACCAAGATGACCATGTTCATCATGCAATGACTGGAGTACTACTTCTCTATACTTCGGAGGAAGCAACAATTGCCATTTTCACTGCCAAGTGCACTAGGAGATCTCCTATACAATAGTCCATTCTGTATCTGGAGTCTGTCCCATTCTTTGGCCAAATTTCTGGCCAGAGGATGAATATCTATGCGAAGCATATCAATTTGTTTCTTCTCTAAAGCATGTACCACAAGCTTACCCAAGGGGTCTTCCCTTTGATCTCTCCTGAGGTCACTGTTACTCAAAGCTGGTAGCGATGAAGCCTGTAAAGTGACCAGATTACAGTAAGCTTGGGGTAAGCTTGCTGCAGACAGACCCAACTTCTGGGCCCAACATTCAGTGTGTTGATAGCAGGTTGCAATCTGACACATAGCTCTCACTTCTGGTGCTGGAATTTCCCCCCATTCATAGTTGGGGTGTAAATCTCCCTGAGATCTTCTGGATAGACCATCAGCATCTCCATTTTCATGTCCTGGGTGATATTTCAAATTAAAATTATAGTTGCATAGTGCTGCCATCCATCTGTGGCCAGTAGCACCTAGCTTTGCAGTGGTCTGGATGTATGTCAGAGGACTGTTGTCAGTCTGCACTTCAAATTCAGCCCCATAGAGATAGTCATGCAGTTTGTCCATTATCGCCCACTTTAAGGCAAGGAATTCCAACTAGTTCACAGGATAGTTTCTTTCTGTGGGGGATAAACTCCGACTGATAAAAGCTACAGGTCTTAGCTTCTTATCATACTCCTGGTAAAGGACTCCCCCTAAGCCATCCCTGCTAGCATCCACATGTAAAGAGTATGGCTTTGTTGAGTCAGCATATGCCAGCACAGGGGCATGTGTGAGGCAATACTTGAGCTGTTCAAATGACTCTTCGCACCCAGGAGTCCAGTGACTCTCGGTGAGTTCTTTAGAGCCTCTCGGTCCCTTGGGCTTCTTCACAAGGATATCTTCATCTGTTTCATCTACTTTCTCATCATTTCAGAGCAAATGGTTGAGGGGTCTTGCTATCTTTAAAAATCCTTCCACAAACCTTCTATAGTAACTGCAGAACCCCAAGTAAGACTGCAGCTCTGTGATAGTTTTGGGTCTGGGCCAAGATGTCACAGCTTCAGCTTTGCTGGGATCTGTGTGTATCCCATTTGCAGACACTACATGTCCCACGTAGGTCACTGAAGGTTGAAAAAACGTGTATTTGTCCAATGACAACTTCAGGCCTTCCTTCTCAATCCTGTCCAATACATTTATCATTCTTTCTTCCTGCTCCTCTAGGGTCCTCCCAAAAACAATGATGTCATCCAGGTAGACTAAGACTTCCAGGAGATGCATGTCTCCAACTGTTCTTTCCATGATTCTATGTAAAGTTGCCAGTGCATTTCATAAACCTTGAGGTAGGTGATCAAACTCAAAAAATCCCAAGGGGGTGATGAAGGCAGTCTTCTCTTTATCTCCTGGGTGCATACGTGTCCCACGTAGGTCACTGAAGGTTGAAAAAAACGTGTATTTGTCCAATGACAACTTCAGGCCTTCCTTCTCAATCCTGTCCAATACTTTCATCATTCTTTCTTCCTGCTCCTCTAGGGTCCTCCCAAAAACAATGATGTCATCCAGGTAGACTAAGACTTCCAGGAGATGCATGTCTCCAACTGTTCTTTCCATGATTCTATGGAAAGTTGCCAGTGCATTTGATAAACCTTGAGGTAGATGATCAAACTCAAAAAATCCCAAGGGGATGATGAAGGCAGTCTTCTCTTTATCTTCTGGGTGCATAGGGATTTGATGGTATCCACTCCTTAAGTCTAGCACACTGAACCACTTACTGCCCACCAGGCAAGTTAGAGCATCTTCAGTCTGGGGAGTCGTGTACTGGTCTGGAATGGTTCGCTGATTCAGAGTATGATAGTCAACACACATGCGAATTGACCCATTCTTTTTCCTGACAACGACAATGGGAGAGGCATATGAACTTCTTGACTCTTGAATTATCCCTGCGGCTTCAAGTTCTTCCAAGTGTTTTCTTAAGTCCTCCAGGTATCCTGGAGCTACTCTTCTGGAATGTTTTCTGAAAGGCCGATCCTCTTTCACTCTTATTTGGTGTTCTGCACTCTTTTCAAGTTATCTGCATTCGGACACTGTCACTTTATATGCCCTGCATTCCCACAATGAAAGGAAAATACAGTAGGAACTCTGAACATTGGCTGATTCGTTTCTTCCCTGAGTCCTTTCATGGAGGTTCTAGCCTATGTATTCCTCCCTTCAGCTAAAGTTACCATATTTTTTTGCAATTCTGCAACTGTCCTGGTGACCTGAGCTATGGCGTCAGTTAGGGAAGACACCTGCACCTGCAACTGTGACACCTCTACATCGTGGACACCCTGGACAATGACTCCTGTTTGAGTAGTAGGCACGGCTATAGGCTCCTGCTTGTGTTCACTCACTGCTTTAATTGCTGTTGAACCTTGAGATTTTGCTTCCAACAGGGCTTCCTCTTCCCTCACTTCTTTAACCAACTGAGAATAAGTTAGAGTCTCCTCCCTATTTCTCATCCTCAGTTTCCACATAATGGGGTCCATAGCTTAAGCTCCTTGTAAAATTTGTCCGATCTGTACTTGGTCAGCTACTTTAGGATCCACCCCTTTCTTTAGGATGATCTGGTGGAGCATTTTATCTAATCGCTTAATGTAATCAGATAGTTTCTCACCAACCTCTTGGTATGTATGTTCAAACTGATACAGTAGGTCCACAGGCCTTTCGGTCCTTCCAAAAACATCCTTCAGTACTCCTAAATAGTCCTTGACTGTGCAATCTTGCTTTAACCATCCTTAGGTTGTATATGGTATCCTCTGCTAATACCTTTAGACTTTCAGCTATTCGCTGCTTCTTCTGAGATTCTGGGATATCCCACTCCTCTAGGGCTTGTGAAGCCTGATCCCTCCAAGATTCAAAATCTTCCTCTCCCTGAGGTGAGGGTTGTTTGCCAAAAAAGAAACACAATTTTCAGTAGCCAAACCCAGTGAATGGCTATGAAGGCTGTAAGCATTTTTCTACAAGACATGCCAAAGCATTCAAAACTTTAGGCCCTAGAATATTTATGGGCAGTGAAGCTGCTGCTTCTGGTGTAAGGTTCTGACCTACTTGGATAACTTCCACAGGTATTTCCTCGGTTGCTGGGTTTGTACACTTCTCAGGGATAACCACACAGATTGCACTCTCACCTGAAATTTGTACACCCGAAGGTATGTGCTCATATACTAAAGGACTTTTCCATTGTAATAAGGCCAATGTGCTCTGTTCAGTGATGTCCATAGTGCTGTCTAATAAAAATCCATGCCCCACAACTAGTAAGGATCCCGTGACTTGATGTATTTGCATATCAGTCCATGTGATCTCTGGCAACACTAGAACTAAGCAGTGCTCTGACTGTGCATTGTGCATTTTGCACCACTTAGCAGATACTTCTGGGTTCATCTTGCTGCTGGAGTTACTTTCCACACGTACATGGGAATAGGGTGGAGCTCAAGGCAGTACAGGCAATCCTGGACTAGCCCCCAAATGTAGCGCACCCACAGGTGTAGCTAAAGTAGACATGGGTTCCTTCCTACCTGACACTGGTGACACTCCTTCTTTAGGCCCAACACCCCAAGGTGGCAAGTGATAACAGATTTTTCTCTAGGTATCTCTTTGGTTTAATGGGCAATAGCACAACAACAAACAAATTATTTCAACAGTGCACCAGTTAGCAGTAAGGCAGAGTGAGATATGCATGTAATGAAACCATAAATTTATCCCCTTCCCCAGAACTCAACAGAAAAGATCTTGACATTCTAACATGCACACAATTGCAATATCAATGCGCAGTAAAGCTTTTATAATGCAGCAATACAAACATGGAAAAAATGCAATGTCATTGAGGGAGAAAAAAAGGTTATAATACAACAGTACAGATATGAAAAAGATGCAATGTAACTGAGCCATAAAGATTTTTGAAGGCAGCAGTACTAACATGAACAAAATGCAATGTCACTGAACAATAAAGATTTATAATGCAACAATACAAATATGAGAAAATGCAATGTCATTTAGCAAAAAAGAGTCTTTAGGGCAACAATACTAACCCCTCTATCCCCTAGATCAATCTAAACAGACCAACTATGAGGCACTCTATTGTACTCTGTTCACTGGTCAGTAACTACTTACAGTCTTACTGCCGGCATAATGGGGCCCAAGGTTGGAGCTCATATGGATCCCAGCTATTTGTAATCCACAAAGCATTTAGGGGGGATCCACAATCTTATAAAAGTATAAAAATGACGGCCAACAGCGTCTCACCACTCCGTCGAGAATATCCCAGCGACCAGGCACCACAGTTCCTCCGACGAGAAAAATGGAAAATCACTCACCAGAACTCTGGTAGTCATCTATGTCATCTATGGCATCTCTGAACTAGAGAACTCCTTTTCTTGCTGACTCATATGCAGGTGTGGAATTACTGGTTTCAGACTTCTGCCCTGAATCCACAAAATACCATCATCCAGGATTTCAGCAAGAGACAAACACAAACTGCTACCTCACTTCTCTGTCCCAAAACACTAGAAGAAAAAAAAAATCCAGTTATGCTGCAAGGCCCTTTTCCCTTCAGCTAGTCTTTCAGTCTTCCCTCCTTCAGCTAGTGTTCTAGTCTCCTCTCTTTCACTTTCAGAATTGTCTTTTAAATTCCTGAAAAGGAGCTCCAACTTGTTTCATTGACTCACAAGGAAGTAAAACTCAGCATTTGTGTTTAGTTTAAATGAATAAATCGAGTAATCAAATTCTAAAATTCTAGAAAAAGTAACCTGGGCTATAAATATCAAGCAAGCAATAAAAAAAAAAAAAAAAGCCCAAATGAAACACTCTATAAGAAATTGTGTTCCTGCCTTGATCTGTGTAATAAACCCTGGTCATCAATTATAGTATTGTTCTTTTGGAAAAGTAAGAACCCAGGACAAGGAAGAGTTTGGGAGTAGTCTATTTTGTCCTTGTATCGATTCACCAATAGGTTTGAGTGCCATGTGATCATGGTTGGCCCTGTTAGTTAAAGGGGGATTCGTGTGTCAGTAATTTAATGAAGGAACCTGGAGATGGACAGGAATTAGGTGAGATAAAACTGGTAAAACATCAGGGTAGGCCTGTTTTAAAGACAACTTGGTAAAATGAATACTTTCTTTCCCACTGGAACTGCAAGCCATGGGAAAGCTAGAGGGCTGAATGCCTCCAATTAAGTAGAAATAAAGAAAAGATTACACTAGCCACCCTTTAAGGGATTGGGGACATTTGATGTAGTCCTGGTAAAATCTGAGTGCAATAATCTGAAGTACATAAAATGACTCCTCATTTACCCAGCAGATTTAGCAGGGGGCTAATGGCATTGGTTTATGTGGTATGGACATAGTAGGTAGACACATCCACAAAATCATACATGGAAGTGAGTGCAGATTTATACTCCTAATGATTAAATATTTTGATATAGCATGCTAATCAGCTTTCAACAGCTTTAGAATATTGGCATATTCTGCATTGGTAGGGTATAAAGACAACTGGTAGTTAACTAAAGCTTCAGAATTTTAACCAGTCCATTGTCCTGGAAGGACTGACTGCAGCCAGGTGAATTAGGTTCATTTAGTGGGTCTCGTGAATAACAGAGCTGGCAAGGGATGGTGGGTATGCATATCCAAGGAGGGACAGGGTTCATCCTGACCAGCAAGTTGGATTTGATTATTTTTAGCATAGGATGGAGGATCGTACTGACACCAAGAATACCTCTCACTGGCCTGGGAGTGACATGGGCTGTGATCATCCAAGCTGGTGAATATTCTGAGATATAGTAATATGGAATATATGGAGTGAGTGAAAGAGCTTGCATTTTCCAACAGAGGGGCATAGGTGGTACCTGCAGTGATGTGGTGCACATGTCACTACCCATGGAAGGGCTTAGGCACCTACAGTATAAAAACAGGAGATGCCCGTTTAGTGTAGGGAAGGCTGTTGACTGGAGGAATGGCTCCACTATGAGGGATCAGGTAGCATTGTTTTTTTCTTTTGGGTCCCAGCCTGATGGATAAGCCAAACTCATTTGACTAGTAGATCATCTCTGCAGCAGTCCTTAAGAGATAAAGGTGGAGACAATGGCAGAGGGTTCAAAGCACATTCCTGTATTCCTTCATGATGGCCAGTTTGGGTAACTCTCATCTAAGCCTATTAGGATGTTTCCTGTATACTTGGGAATAAATATGAAAAGTCTGAAAAGAGTCTTGATGGTTGATAGGCACAGGGGCAAGAAACATAGAAAAAAAAACATTTAGATCATTACAGGTCAGTGAGTAAATGACCAACATAGATTTAAAAGGCATGATATTATGGCTAAAGTTTTGTTAATGATTTGATGGTTGAAAAGGTTCTAAGCACAAAAGTGTTGACTGAGATCAATATAATTTTGTTTGATAGCATGGACTCTGAATGAAGTGAGAAAAACATGCAATATGTATTCAGAGATAAACTAATATGGAATATGGGGAAAATGAACTTGATGAGAAAATATCTAGTAAATATAAATAAGGTAGCATGAATAAGAAACTCTGTATCTGCCTCAATTTATGTAATAAAATCTTGACATATTGTACTTATATTTGGTGTGATTAATTTGAAGCGGTATAACCCAGGGAAAAAGGTATCGCCCTCTTCCTATCTTCCAATAATAATGAGTCTTTATACAGCTGATGGCAAAAGGCACAAACATGTCATTGATCCTTACCCTGCAGTGGTTTTATGCAAATGATGTCTTTCTGAGCTGAGTCCCTACTCTGCTTAACCCCATAAACTGGGGATTTCCCTGTTTTATTCTCTAATGTCTATCTTTCAGGATTTCCCTCTGTAAATATACTAATGTTTATAAAACTTGTTCTTCATTAGTTGCTTGAATTTTCTGTGTTCCTACCTGTAAGTGTTGCCTACATTAGCTTGTGTTAACTGCCATAGCACTTGAAATCAAGATTACACACGCATTGTTTTAGCCTCTAGTGTACAGCTTCCCATATCCCTGACCTGCACACAGGTTTCCTAAGAGCTATAGCTTTTACTGTTCTTCTGCACCTGCCAATTTCTGACTTCAGAAAATCCCACCGCAGAGATGCTGGCATACTCCCCAGAGAATCCTTTGCTATGAACTGTTCCACATCTCTTCTAAGCAAGGCTATGTTTTCATTTCTAAAAAAAAGGTGTTTACTCTCCGTACTTTTCTGAGGGACAGTCTAGGGTTAAATCTATATTTAGGTTACTGCCTCATGCTCTGAGAATGAGTATGCCAAGCATTCCATTCCTGATACCATCTTAAACAGATTATCTGGACACAGTCCAAAGATGAATTCTGCTGTTAGTCACTGATGACAGAGATACAAAGGTATAACCCAAGTTATCTGGATATATAAGTCACCACTCATCAAATGGATGTGAGCCTGAAGAAGCTGCCAGAAACACACATGTGATTTGATGTGACCATCGGCACAGTCAGGTTCTCTTTTTTTTTCCCCAACAAACATCTTTATTAAATTTTCACACATGACATAGGCAATCCTACATTTACACAAATGAAAAACAAACATGACACCAGTTTAGTTGCAAACAGTATACATCACAGACACCACTGAAACAACCGTAGTTGCAAACATTATATATAATCACTTAAAATCTATCCAGTCATTGTCAGTTAAGCCTTATATGGCTCAATCAAATCCTGCCTCTTAAACCTTGTTCCTGCTCTGCATATATTGTTCCCACAATTCCCATTTTTTCCTATATAGTTTGCTCCTTCCCTTTTCTAAAGATCCCAATTCCAGTTGCTCTGTCTCTGTTACTATATTCACTACTTCTAGTAAAGTTGGTCTAGACTTTGATTTCCAGTTTCTAGTATTGCTTTTTTGGCAGCCAACATAATTAGACTCAGGAAGGCTTTACTATGTCTAGGCAATTCTGATTCTGTATCATAACTCAAAAAAAACATCCCCTAAGTCAATCCAATCTGCTCACCAAGCACCTCCAACAGAGCAATCTGCAGGGAATCCCTAATGTCTGCCAGCTCATTACACACCCAAAAAATATGTTCTCAGCCACCTTTTTCTTGCCCGTCATACCTCCAACACTTGCTATCCACCTGGGGAAAATTTCTTTGGAGTATAAAAATACCTATGTAAACACTTCCAGGCAAAGATCCTAAATATTCTAGACTTTGTTGCATATTTATGAGATATACATATATATTTCCATTGTCTCGTTGTGAATTGCTTATCCTGTCTCTCTTTCCAATCCTTTCTAAGCTCCTCTGATTGATTCTTATAATTATCACTCAGTATGTTATATGCTTTACTAATTATTCCTTTTTAATGGCAGCTTCTGTTCTAGATTCTATTAAAAACTCTACCAGTGCTGGTCTTTCATTCAGGACCCCCCCCCATTTCTTTCTCTTTGCCTATACTCTGATATCAATCCTTGAAGGGAAGGCAATCTCTAACCTGCAATCCAAATACATTCTTGGCCTCTTCCCATTCTATTTAGTTTCCCTTTCTAGTTATTTGCTCCCAATACCTTGGTTCCTTTGCCAGTTTTCTCCAATAAATTCCAGCCCCCTCTTGTCTATTATATGTATCCCTGACCACAGTCATCCCTATCAGCAAACATCTCTTTTTTCCATTCTTTTGCTGGTTTGGTTCTTGGAATACTCCCTGCTATTTTATGAATATAATACTCTGTATGATTTTTGTTGTTCTCCTTGAGAGTCTGCATCCACAATTCCAGTCTCTGATTATTTCTTGAGCTTCCCCCCTGCATCAGCATCATTGATTTCCACTTTGTTTTCTGCTTCTTGTATGTACAAGAGCCTTAACTGTGTTGCTCTAAAATACCCTCTCAAATTGGGTAATCCTATTCCACCTTGTTCTATTGGAAGAATCAGCTTATCCCACTTGACCCTTGCTGTCTTCCCATCCTAGATAAAAATCCTTCAACTCTTTTTGAATTGCTATCCACAGTTTCTCCTCTGGTTGATAAAACTATGCCTGACCTGTGTATAAGATTAAAGGGACTAAAAACACTTTAATGGCTTGTTTATCAATTTTTGTATTATCTTCTGTTTAGTCTCTTCCCACATATCCTTAGCTGCTACAACAGAGTCATTTCTAATCCATATCATGTCACCATTAATATGGATATTGTTGGACCAATTCATGTGTGAGCACATAATTTACCACTATTGCCTTTGCTTTAGCTTAATTAATTTTATATCCCAAGAAGATTTGAAACTGTCTTAAAATGCTCCACAACACTGTAATGTCCCTTTATGGTTTTGTCATATATCATCTGGAAATAGAGCCAGCTTTTCCTTACTACCATACCAATTATATCCTTGAATTTCTGAATCCCTTATTTTCTTTGCCAGTGGTTCTAAATATAATGAAAACAACAAAGAGGAAAGTGGACAACCCTGCCTGATTCCTCTACTCAAGCAGAAATTATCAGAGAGGACCTCACACACCATAATTTGTGCCTCAGATCCCTCATATATTCTTCTAATTAACCTTATAATTGTATCAGGGAAAGCAAATGCTTCCATTGCCCTGCTCATGACGTCTCAGTCTACTCTGTCAAAGGCTTTCTCTGCATCAAGACCCACCAATGAAAGTGGTATTTTCTTACATTCTGTTTCCCTCTGGATCAGCAATGTTCTGTTAATATTGTCAAATGTTTGCCTTCCCTCCACAAAACTACACTGATCCATATCTGCCAATTTTGGTATCAATTTTGCCATTCTTTTAGCCATTATAGACATAAACACTTTTCATAATCATGGTTTAGTATGGAAATGGTCCTGTATGAAGCTAGATCCGATGGATCTTTACGCTCTTTAGGTTTTACCATTACCACCGCCTTCTTCCAGGATGCTGGTACTTCTCCCCCTCTTAAAATACTGTTAAACAAAACCTTCCAGATCTTTATCAGTTTTTTCCCTCCTAGCTTCCAAACTTCCACAGAAATACCATCTATTCCTGGGGACTTTCCTGTAGATTGGTTATACATAGCCATTTTTATCTCATCCCTTCCTATACTGACTGTTAGTAATTGAGCTTCATCTACCTCTACCCTGGGTATATTTAATTCTTCCATAAACATTTCCATTTGTACCCTTTCTTGATTTCCATATTTCTCTGCTTTTTACAAACTTTCATAAAATGTCTGAAATATTTCCAATACTTCTACAGGGTCTCTTGTTATCTTCCTTGTTGTAGGCTCCCTAAGCTTGGTGACAGCCCTTTCCACTATCTGTTGCCTCAGTTGCTGTGTGAAAAGTTTTTGTGCTCTAGAATTATTATCAAAAAACAGTTGCTTAACAGCAATCTTTCTAAACTCGTGCATATTGTCAAAGTAATATATCATTTTCAATTTAGCATTCTGCAGTTGTTCCTTTTCTTGTTCTGAGAGATTCTCCATATTTTGCAATACTTTAACATTTGTCAAGCCCTCTAAATAATTCTTGTTACTCTTTATCCATATCTCCCTTTCTTTTATTTCCATCCTAGTTTTAAACTCCACTTTAATTTTATCCCACCCCCAGCTATGTTTCCAGAAGAAACTTCTATCTTCTCTAGTAGCTCCTGAATTATTTCCAAAACCGATTCTTTGAGTTTCTCTGTTTTCAACCAATAGGTGGGAAAGCACCAATGTCTAATTTTTATTTCATTACCTTACATTATTATTTTAGTTATTATTGGCCCATGATATGAAATAGTTATTGGGTGCATTTCAAGACCTTCAGTTAAGTGCACATGTTCCCATGAGATATAAAATCTATCTAGCCTAGCCCAGTTTTTGTATCTCAGTGAGTACTATATAAATTCACTCCAAACTCCTAGTACTGAATTCACATCTTCCATTCCAAACATTTTCATAAATTTCTTCAAAAATCTACCCTCCTTTGGTGTATTTTCCCTTCTAGGCTCCCCAGATGCATCTTCACTGTTGCAAATAATTCTAGTCCCCATCTATAAGTAATATTTCTTGCTGAAAGATGATTATTCCTCCCAGAATTTTCTTAATTTCCATTACAGCATGCCAGTGTAGTCCTCCTCCCTAGCCAGTAGCCCCTTTGTACTATGTATCTTCTATTATTATCTTTTTTCCTCTTCTATCACTATTGGAGCTACTATTGCAATTAATATAAGTGCTCCTCTTTTCCTTTGCCCCAGATATTCCACTGAATAACTATCCTGAAAACCTTTCTTTATCAAATTCACATGTTCAGTTCTTTCCAGGTGTGTCTCTTGTACCAAGCTATTTGCACTCTACATTTTTTAATATAATTCACTACTCTTTCTTTTTTATGTTTATCTGTAAGACCATTCATATTGAAAGACATTACAGAAAGCATAATTGTCTTATATAGTTATTATTACTACATTTTATGTATAACTGTTTTATTTTATTAAATGTCTAGTTCCACCTTTTGAATTACATGTATATACTGTTTGGCAGGCTGGTCTTTTATACAGCTGATTCTTGTCATATCCACTTGTGCCTATGCCACATGTTACATAACTTTTTGTTTTTTTTTTTAAAGCCATCAAACAGAACAAATAAACTCTCCCAAAAACCCTCCTAAAACCTATTAACTTAATAGTAATACACAAAAAGATGTAAATCTTCAAATACTGAAGTTTTTTCTTCCTAATAAGAACATAAGCTCTAAGTTGATAGCTATGCAGACAGGCTAAAGTTAACCAAACAGAAAGGTTAGTCATGCTAAGATGCATAGTACAGCCTGTGCTACTAGTAAATGCTATTTGAGTCTTTATAGCTTTCCCAGTTGAGAAAACAATTGAATGCATTCAGTAAGCACTTTCTCCAAGTCATTTCCCTTTATCAAATTGTCTTCTAGTGGCATGAAAACCAGACATAAAATTGCTAAGGGTATCAGAAAAAAAGCCTTACAATATTCAATATTCTTTTTCATTTACATGATTTGTAATAAACTTGCTACTGACTAATGCCTAGGGTTTTAACTCTGTCACAAGCATGAGAAAAAGCTGATTTTTCTTTTTTCACACTCTCATAACCAGACCCTTCCTCTCTTCCCCATCTCCTTCCCTCCACCTTTTTCTTTCTTTTTTTTCATTGCAGTGCCTACATTTCTTAAAACTGAACAAAGAAAAAGAGAGAATGGTGAAAAAAAAACACCTGTTTATATTAATAACACCATGCATTTCAAACTGAGAAAACATTACTTCAGGTCTAATTGCTTTTGCATTATCTCTAAAGGTGTCACACCCGGGAAACCCACCTGATTGTTTTCAGAGAACATTATGTCCTAGCCAATTTCTCTGTTCTTTTTTCTTTCTTTTCCCTCAGCCAATCCCATTTCACCAGACTGTCTACAGTTTCTCTTTATCAGATTGTCTCCATGGAGACATGACGACCAGCTGCAGAAATGCTACTTAGTATACTTACATGCAACTGCTAGAAAAAAAGCTTCATATTATTCAATATTATTTTTCATGTACTTGCTCTCTCTCTCTCTCTCTCTCTCTCTTAAAATAATGGTCCTTAATCAGTCATTTCCCCATGCAAGAATGAAAAAAGCATATTAATTTGAATGTTGTCATGCCTTTTTAACTAGGCTCACTTTTTTTGATCATTGCATTGCCTGTATTTCTCAAAACTGTACAAGAAGAAAGAGAAAAGAGGAGACAAAGAAAAACAACAACTGTTTACAATCCCCATTACACTTAAAAATAGCATGCAAAGAAAACCATGTACCACAAATACAGTACAATTAAGAAAAGAAAGTGTTTTCTTTATTACAGTTAGCGTTCTCCCCTCTTGTCTCCTCCCCAAAGCATTTTTCCGAACATTAATGACATGAAGTAGGGCATAGACTTTAGAGGCCCCCACACATCAAACAAATTTTGAAAAAGTCCAATATTTCCAGATTTTCTTATTCTATCATATGTCACAAATATAATTATCACATTGTAATCCCTCATTGAGTTACTGATTTTATTACTTTTCTTCTCCATCACCCAAACCTTGTCTCTGCTTCATTTCCAATTTACTTTCAATGCTACTAGTCAACTCTTGTGCTCCCTTCCTTCTCTCCATTTTCCATTGAAATACTGGAAAAGGTTTCACAGGTACAGTCTCTCTGTGGTCTTTATTACCAGAAGAACAAGAAGCAGAATTTCCTTCTGTTTCACAGCTCAATTTCTGTTGGACAAAATTTTGTATTTCCTCCTTAGCATGCATTTAATCAACAAATTATGTTGCCCCTCCAGGAAATAATACCTTGAAGGCAGCTGGATACAGCAGTTTGAATCTCACACCTGCATCTCGACATTTTCTGAATAATGGAATGAATTTACTTCCCTTTTGCCTGGTGTGCAATGAGTAATCATTCTCTACAAACACTCTGCTATCTCCCACTTTCAATATTTTGTCCTTCTTCCACAGTTTTGTTAGAATCAACTCCTTCTGCTGGTAGGATTGCATCCTTACTATTACAGGTCTAGGTTGCTTTCTTATGGCTAGGTTTGGAGCATACACATGATGTGCCTATTCAACTAACAGTTCCTGCTGTGGAATACCAGTCCAGTTGCTTATTTGTGCTTTCATAAAATTGATGCAGTTTGTTCCTTCCAGTTATAGCTGAAAATCTTAGGTTTTCCCTATGTGCTCTTTACTCTAAGTCTATATTTTTTGAAACATCTCTTCTTGAGCAGTCTCATATTCAGCCAGCCTTTTCTTCATTTTGACCTCTGATTTTTGCAGCTTTATTATGTCATCTGAATATCTGTTAAAAGCTTCTTCCATTTGCTCCAGCCTTTTGTTGTTTGTGTTGATATATTCTACCAGTGTTTTGTTTATTTTAACCCGGGCTATACGCAGTTGTCTTATAACTTCCTGTAGGCTATTGGAAGTCATGTCTGAAGGTTGCATTACTTTTTGCTGAACAGCTGCAGAACTCTCCCCGGCAGTGTTTCTTCCTCACTTTTTGTAGCTGATTTTTTTCGCAGGTCTTCTGTGTTTCTTTATTCCTGGCATCCAAGCAGTGTACTTACTACCCAGTTATTGAAATTTACACATAAACATAAGTCTACTTGACTTCTCTGCTGAGTTTCTGTTTTCACACTGGGAGAGCTAGAAACAAGCTGTTACTCGGTGTGCAGCCATCTTGGAAGTTCCAGCACAGTCAGGTTTTGTCCAGGGTGTAATCCATGTCGAAATTAAAACTGCCCCTCTAGCATTACAGTCACCTGACTCTGACTGAAGCTCTTGAGGGAATGAAATAAGTGTCTGATTAAGGGAAGATGGGTCATAAATTGGGCCATAATTTGCACCCAAGACTAGCTATAGCTGACCTATCTGAGTTTTAACCTTTGTTATAACTCATTTCCCATCCACATCCTTTATAGTTGCACTCCCTGTCTTATTTGGGATTGATAAAAATTAGCATCCCTTGTTTTGAGGTACAGATTAGGTTTAACACAGGTCTAGGCCACAGACTATTGAGATACAATATGAGTGTAAAAAATCTTTGATCTTTTTGCTACTATAATATATGTTTTTTACACAGTTACAGTTATTTTAAGTTGCTGTCTCTTAAATGGAGACTTTAAATCCATTACATTAACCATAACACATCTAACTATATAAACTGATAACTAACTGAAAAGCACTGAAAGAAGTAAAGAATAGTGATCATTCCAGTTACACGATGGCTAAAATGACAGCAGAAGCAAGTAAAATATTCATCTGTACCAAAGTGAGATGTGAAATAATTCATAACACAGCACTTAACAATCTAAGTGTGGGGGGTCCCACTCCATGGTAAAAAGCCATCGTCCCTATAAAGATCATCAAACGTGATTAGAAGAGGGAATTTGAAGATTTATTTTACTTTACACAATGATTTCCTTTATCCTAGCTCCACTTTATGAATATTTTATTACCTACACCTTGAAGCCATGTAGGGTTGATAACTCTGATGGGCTGTACTGGTGAATTAGGGTGAAATAACTATTACTGTGAGCTCATCTGTTGCAAGGACTTCAAAATTATTGTGGTGAAAATACATGTGATAAACAGCTGCCTAGCTGAAATCATCCTGGAGAGGGTAGGTGGATATAGACTAACCTTGCCCTGGTTGTTACCACAGGTGGGGTGTTTAGATGAGGTGACTTTTCCAGTTATGGCTGACTCCCTGTAGGATTTTGATCCATCAAGTGACAAGATATTACCCACAGTGGTAATTAAATTTAGGATGACAAGAATTAGAAAGATGATTGGCATATGTGGTGGGAGAAAGGTCAGAATTAAATTATGATATATTTTTTCATTTTAATTAAGACCAGTGTTCTAGATGTGACCTTAGACTGGTGGAATTAAACAATATAGTAGAATTGCTTTAAAAGTAATTATCTAAGCCAGTCACTATATAACTGTAATCTGCCACTGTATAACTGTAATCTGTGAAGAAAATATAATCCCAGATTGTGCAAGAGTTACAAGACACAGCATAATGTCAGAACAGCATGTGGTTATAGTAACCTCTAATTTGGGATGTCCTGTCACCTTGTCAGACAGTTTAAAGATTTATAGGAAATGATTAAACAAATAGAAAAGTAACAGATCAAAATTTTGAGAGTTTTGTCATAATAAGGTAATAATTCTGGTAATACAGTAGCACTAGACACTCTAGAACCAATTCAAGTTAATAGCAGTGCTTGTGCACATCAATAACAACTTTAAGGCAAATACACAAATGGTTAATTGTAAATTAATCAAAAAGACATGAAGAAACAGTAAAGTGACAATACTGAATGTAATAAAAAGGAACAAAAGATAAGAAATCTGGAGTCTGAGAAATAAACCAATGAAGGAAAAGGAGAGATGCAAAACATTGATTAGAGATCTAACAATACAACTAGATGACCTTCTAGATAATGTGCGCCAAGAGAAGCAGACTTACAATAACAAGTAAGAAGAATAAAACACTGTGGAATTACAAAGCTCTCAACAAAATACAGTAAAGAAAGCAAACAAATTAAGAAGGACACAACCTGCTTATACAAAAATAAAATATGAATAATAGGAAATTCCATGTACAAATGACTTTAAAGCGTACCAAAAACAGGGAGGAAGCATGCTACAGACACATGTCTAAAAGTCTGTTTCTTGACTAGAATTAAAGAAACAACATTAAAATTAAATGTGGGTAAATTTAGACAGAGAGAACTGAATGTTGTTTCTGGGAATAATGATGCATACAAAAAAGGAAAGCTGTCAGCCATCATGATACTATTACAGTAAGGAACAGACACCGATGTCAACTTTTCAGAGTTATTATGACTCTTAAAACTTTCTGGTTATAATAACAAAGTGGTATAAACAGTGAGATGAGAAGGCCGAGTCTTTAAAAATGAAATATATATATATATAAATATATATATATATATATATATATATATATATATATATATATATATATATATATGTAATGAAGGGGTAGGAAAATGAACTTAAATTTGAAAACTTAATCCTTAACCATATTTCTATTACTAAATTAAGATCAAATGCTCTTTGTTAAAAAAAAGTCAGCGCTTTTTCCAGGAAAAAAATTAACTTTCACTGGAAAATAGCAAATTCATAACCACAGCAAAGACATTTCAACAGATAAGGAAAGCCAGAATAATATATGAGCTGTATCTTTCTAGGTATGCAACAAAGAATTAATTGTATTTTATAGACAATTAGAATCTATTATGATACAACATCTGGAGACATTAGGCTATAGGCAGATAATGTGCTTACATCTGAGACTTCAATAATTGTAGAATTATATGAAGACTGCTAGTTCAACTTGCTTCAAAACCTAATGTCTTCAGTAGATAGTACTGCTGCCAATTGCTCAACTATTACCCATCTTGTAGTGATAGTAAAGTCCCTTAAGAAAATTGTATCTGACTGCAAGGCTGGATTTAACAGACTGGACTTAGTGTAAGTCTGAACCAAGTCTGACATGTTTCAGAAGCTTTTAGCCATTGTTTTCTTTTCATATGAATAAGGAAAAAGGCAAATATCAAGCCAATATATAAGGGCAGAGACTCTGCAGAGCCAGGGTACTACAGACTCACAGATAAAACACACTTTTAGGGAAAGCAGCTCAAAATAATACTGATAAAGGTAACTTCTCTGAATATGACTAAAGCCAGAGATATAAACCAACATAGACGTTGCTCTAGTAGGTCATGTTGCATGTCTCTAATAAATTTTTATTGAACTGGTGTAATAGTCCTGGATAATAACATTGCATGTGATATATGTTTAGATCTAGCCAAGGTGACTCTGTACCACACAAATCAATTGTTTCAGATAAGAAAACTTGGTATATAAATAGACACATTCTAAGCTAGATTTAAAAATGGCTTCATGACAAGGAATCACATGTAAAGATCAAAGATATCATTTTTAAGGTATCGCCAGTAAACAGATCACATTACATTACCTGTTATTGTCACCACACTAGAGGACTAAGAATTCCCGTAAATATTATTTGAGCAATAATAGAGGGACATATTAAAATCATAAAATTTAACAAGAAGAAAAGAGAGGTGTTTCATTTAGGGTAGCCTAATAGAAAATACCCACATGCCATCAGTGGTGGTATCTTAACTAGTGTGAGTGAATGGTGTAATTTAACTTCTGATTTTTTACAAGTGCAGATATTGTATACAGAAGGTTTCTGCTGACCATTTCGGCCAATGTGACCATATTTTAGGAATGAGAAATGATTAGTTTCACTGTCTGTAACAATGGTACAACTTAATATTGAATACTAGTCTAGATGTATTATGTACTTGATGGAAGCTATTAATAAACTACACAGAAAACAAAAACATACACAAAGAAGATAGCTTCAGTAAAAAAACTGAATTATAATTAAAGTTGCCTCTGCAACTGTGTGACATTTCTTATACACATTCATATTTAACTTTCACATCGTTTTTGTTTATTCATTACTTCACTAAAACCAGATGAGCCAGAGTGCTAAGATACTTTACTTTTAAGTGTTACAATTAAAAAAAACAAACTCTTGTACGTTTTAATATTTGTTTGTCAGTAGCTTTTGATCTACTGACTTTACCTGCTGCCTGGAGTATTTTAATAATGTGAACGCAGTTCTTTTTTATATGTCTTTTGTCCCAATATTTCAAAAGTGTCTTCATACCTAATTTTACTTTCTGTACTGGTATCTACTTGAATTCTATGTTTCACTTATCAATTCTTAGCATTTCATGCCAACAGTCTCCCTTGCATTTTTATCTCACTGTTTTAATGCATTCAGAGACTTCACTGTGTCAATGTTTTCAACAGTGCTTGTTCCAATAAACATCTAATTTCCATATTTTTGTTTAACAAGATAAATGTATAGGAGATGATTCTGAAAGGTTACCATGAGGTGAACTCCTTGAGGTAGCCATTTCCTATTCAGTGACAGCTACACCACAGTGATTCAGCACAAAGATGTGCAACACCATGGTGGACTGTCTTTGTGGCCATTCTAAATGCTAAAGAGAGGGATATGCTAGCTAGCCATATAGTCTCCCCTAGAAATGCCTGCAGTAAGACATTTATACAGCAGAGTGAGTAAAGTTACATGGCTGCTCATGGCTTCTCATGTTTGTAAACATGGCCAAAATCTCATTTTCATCCCTCACAGTACAAGTATGTGTTGGTGAGTGGACAGGTAGTGTTACAGGGTATGTGCATGTGTGCATGTGTGGGACTGCATGTATGAGTGTATGTGTGCACGTGTGTCTGCATAGAAGGTCACAGCAGGGAGGTTAGTTATGTAATAGGAAAGTTTTATGTGTGTCTATGTGTATGTGTGTGCATGTAGGTAGGTCTGTATTGGTGAATGGATGAGTGTATCTGTGATAGCAGTTAGGTTCGGGGGTGTTACTTGTGTGTGTGTGTGTGTGTGTGTGTGTGTGTGTGTGTGTGTGTGTGTGTGTGTGTGTGTGTGTGTGTGTATGTGTGTAAGTGTGTGTGAGGTGGCTGTCATACTTCCACACTCCCCTTGACTAATGAGCAAATCCTGCAATAATAGGGGTGGGGAACACTAAACACCACAGATAACTCTTCAGACCATGCCCTAAAGGTAATTAAAAAAATTAATAAAATAGTTTTGTACCATGAAAGACATGGGTAAGAATGAATACTACATACCAGGGATAGCTCTTCAGATTGTGCCTTGAAAGCACTTAAACAATTAATAAAATAATTTTATAGCACAAATGACATGATTTGTTTCCTTTAGGAGTTACTTTTTTTCCCTCTTTTTTCAGGAAGAATGGTCTCTCATGCACAGTTTGATTCAGTCCAACAAACTCTGCCTCCCAGAATGCTAGGATTACAGGAGTATGTCACACACCCGGAGTGATCAGCAGAAACACTAGACATCAGGGATAACTCTTCAGATCATGCCTTAAGAGTACTTAGAAAAAAAAAATCAGAAAATGTGGGCTGGAGAACACTAGACACCAAAGATACTTGAATAGAGTGTACCGAAAGGTATTAAAACAGATTCAAACCCTGTACCTTTCACTTTCCTCAGAGTGATATTAGTCCTTTGCACCACCACTAGACACCACTAGTAGTTGAAAATACTAAATAAGTGTTAAAAAATATCTTCGCCCTTAATACAGAAAGCAGCAACATCATTAACACACTGCACTAACGAATCAGTATAACCAGCATTATACAACGACCCCCCCATTAATATTCAAAAACGTGCAATGGAAAAAGGTCCGGTCACCCAGACTTTTTTCCATTACTATAACTCTTTTTTTTACAGCAAAGGAGAATGCAAGATCTCCATTGCTTCACACTGTCTCGCTATGTTAAACGAGTTTAACATAGCAAGACAGCTTTAAAAAAAGCAACAGAGATTCTCCATTGCTTTTTTTAAAGCTGTCTCGCTATTTTAAACTCCTTTAACATAGCGAGACAGTTTGTAAAAAGCAACAGAGATCTTGCTTTCTCTGTTGCTTTTTTCAAAACTGTCTCGCTATGTTAAATGGGTTTAACATAGCGGGACAGCTTTAAAAAAAGCAACAGAGACTCTGTTGCTTTTTTTAAAGCTGTCTCGCTATATTAAACTCATTTAACATAGCGAAACAGTTTGTAAAAAGCAACGGAGATCTTGCTTTCTCCGTTGCTTTTGCCCACAGCTCTGATGTACTGTGTAGGCATATGCATGCGCAGTACAGCAGAACTGCCGCAGAATACCAGACAGCTGCGGAAGGACAGCGAGGAGGCATTATACAATGCCATTATTTAAGAAAGGTAATTTTTTTTTTTAAATAATGTCATTGTATAATAGCAATAACCCACTTCTGGGTGTGGGTAATGCTGGATTTACCCACAGTTGGCTTTGTTTGGCCACTTGGGCTTTGCCCTCATGACCAAACCACATCAACCATGGGTAAATCCAGCATTACCCACACCCAGGCGTTGGTTATTGCTATATTATTTAACATAATAAGAGGTAAGCAACTGTAATGTCCAACATGATTCAATGATTACTTTAATCCATGAGTTACAAGGGAAAGGGAACATATAAAAGGCAACAGCAGCAGTGTGTCAGTGGGGAAAGGCTTCAGTAGTAAGCCAGGGTGGACACTAGATGACAGAAGGGAGAATGTTTACAGTATTAATTGGATTCATTTAAAAAGTTAATAGAACCATACTTCTAGCATCATAATACATATTATAAATCATAAAAAGAATTAAACTCTTAACATCTGGCATTACTTGAATGACTGTAAGTACCATTTAGTGGGCAAAAAAATAAAAGACATATCAGGGAATGTTTTCACAATTCAGGGACAGATGAGATGTATGTCGCTCTGTGTGTGTGTGTGTGTGTGTGTGTGTGTGTGTGTGTGTGTGTGTGTATGTTTGAGTACTTGAATGTGTGTAATTGTGTGTTGGAGAGTGAATGGAGGGGTGCCTGTGCCAATGCGATGCATGAACTATGAGCATTAATTACCACAGGCAAGTGTTGCTCTGTACTCATGATGGTTAATAGTAATTCAGAGACACGCACCTTAGCTCATAATGATGTGTTTCCTCATTACTGCTAATAAGTCTCTAAATCACAAATCTCTGCATCATGTAGATAAGCTATTTTCACTGCAACTCCTACAACCAGCACTCGGAGACTTTTTGAATCCCCGGGCCTTTTAAACACACTTATTTTATTTTTTATTTATTTATTTTACATTTGTTGACCGGGATAGTCCGACTGGATGCATGTCCATTTTCAGCAGAGGCCCGGGGAGAAAAGCAGATACAGCATTACATAATACCAGCATTACATATTACAAACAGACTATTTACAGAGATTACATAAGTAAGCAAGTTAAACAAGTTCCACAGATTACAGTTAATCCTGAGCACAAATCAGGATTAAATTAAATTACACAGTAAACTGATTAACAGATTTTTACACATTCTAGAGAGAGTTAGCCAGGCTTGATACATTGGCATAGCCAGTTAGGTGGCAAATGTTGTTTGAGTCTAGTTTTAAATTGACCTAAGGTGGAAAGTAAGGTAATATCAGCTGGAAGAGAGTTCTAGGATCTACTTACAGAGTTTGCAAAGAGAGAATCACCGGCTGTGTTATTAATTTTGCTAGTCTGAATTAGTAGTTTGTTAGAGGATTGAAACGGTCTAGGATTGTTATAGGGGGTGATAATATTTTTAAGTGCAGGAGTATTGTCCGGATTATAGAGGATTTTACAGGCCATAATCAGTTGGTTATACTGGATTAGGCTGGGTAGTTCAAGCCACCCAAGCTGATTTAGATTGATGCAATGATGTGTCCTAAAAGGCAGCCCAGTGGCAAACCTGGCAATGTGGTTGTAGCAAATTGAGAGTTTGTTAAGGACAGTCTTGTTTAAATTAGAGAGTAGAGGGGATGCATACAGAAGGGTTGAAAGAAGGTGAGAGCGAGCTATGGCAATTTTAGTTGGAGGGGTTAGGAAGGCTTTTATTCTGTAAAGTGACAGTAGATTTTTATTGATGGTTTTGATAGTTTGGTTAACATGTAGGTCAAATTTTAGATTATTGTCTATGATGACACCTAATAGTTTTGTAGATGGGTCAGGGGAGATTATTGTGCCATCATTTGATTTTATGGTAAAGGTGAAAGTGGTAGACCTAAGTGTTGGTGAAAATAACAGCATTTTAGTTTTTTGGGGATTTAGGATCAGACGATGTTCAGAAAGACAGTTTTCTATGGTATTAAAGGTGGTCTGGGTAGCTGACCATAACTCTACTGGAGATGTGTCTGAGCAAATCAGAGTAGAGTCATCAGTATATTGGATACAGCTGACTTTTGGGATGACAGTATAAAGGTTGTTAATGAAGATGGAGAACAGCAAGGGCCCTAGTATAGAGCCTTGTGGTACTCCAAGGGTGTTAGGTAGAAGATTAGAGAGTTTGTTCTGCCAGAGGACAGCCTGCTGTCGACCATTCAGGTAGGATTGAAACCATTGGAGGGCTCCAGTATCTAGACAGAATGTTTGCAGGGTGTGGATTAAAAGTTGGTAATCAACCATACTGAATGCCTTGGAAAGATCCAAAAAGAGGGTTGAGGATATATAATTATTGTTGCGATTATGGTTTATGGTGTTAGTAAAGGCTAGGAGGGCTGAAGTAGTGCTGTGATGAGGACGGAAGCCATGCTGAGTATCTGCCATAAGGCAATTTTGGATTAGGTGGTGCATGAGTTGTCTATGAATAAATTTTTCCATAATCTTTGCAAGTGGAGAGAGTATAGCTATTGGCCTATAATTGGAGAATTCAGTAGAGCTGCCTCCTTTGTGAAGTGGGATTACATAGGATATTTTCCAGATGGTGGGAATTTTAGCTTCTACTATGGTTCGATTGATTAGTATTGAGACGGGGTAAGCAATAGCATCAGCTGATTTTTTTAGGTACTCGGCAGGGAGTTGATCAACAGAAAGTGTAGTGGGTTTTAATTTTTTGATCAAGGTACGGAAAAGTGAAGTGGCGACTGGTTGGAAGCTGAACGTGAGTAGGTTTCTAGTGGTGCTACTTTCAGGACCAGGGGAGCTAGGAGGTAGTTGGCTAGCTAGGGCTTGAATTGTCTCAGTAAAGAATTGGTTAAAACTATCAGAAACATCTTTAGGGGTTTTATCAATAGTAGTAGCAGGGATTGGGGTTGAAGTTTGTCCAGGATGTAGTAGATTATTTAAACTTGCCCAAAACTTCTGAGGGTTATTTTGATTTACTGTCTGTAAATTACAGTAGTATTGTTTTTTGTCTTGTAAAATTGATTTTTTGGTTTCGTTCCTGGATTGCCTGTATTTAATGTGATCTTGAGGGTCTTTAGAAGAATGCCATAAAGCCCATGCTTTGTTTATAAGGGTAATTTTGAGTTTAGACTCTATAGAAAGCCATGGTGCAGTTTTTGCCTTGGTTCTCTTTGAACGGACAGATGCATGCAAATCAAGGATCTCAAGGAATTTGTTGTTAAAGTATGCTACTGCTTCCTGTAAGGGGAGGAGTTTTGGAATAGACCAATTACATGAGTTTAGCTCTTGTTGGAATTTGGCAGGGTCAAAGTTTTTATTGTTTCTAACCTTTCTGAGTAAGGGTTGTTGGGAATTAATGGTTTTGTGCTTAATTACATATGTGAGAAGGTGATCGCTTAGGCCATTAAGGAGGGTACCAGAGGTGTACAGTTGGGGGTGACTGTTTATGAGTACCCAGTCAAGTATACTTTCTTTTTGGTTGGGTTTACCTATCCTGATAGGGGTGGATATGATTTGTGTAAATGCATGCAAGTTAATATGGGTGGTTGGGGATTCTGAGGAACAGGTGCCCCAGTCTATGTTAAAGTCTCCAAGTAGTAGGGTTTCTTGGGGGTAGTGACATGATAGCCAGTGCAGGATATCTTCAAATGTAGATATATTGTTACATGGGGGAATGTACATACAGATGATATTAATGCATTTATTTTTATTAAGTTGCAATTTGGTGGCAAGAATCTCTGAGTTATTAATCTGAGGAGGTTGTATTACATCTATGGTGACATTCAACTCAGATTTATAGAGTACAGTTACCCCACCCCCTTCCTTGAAGCACAATCCAGCCTGTGTATGTTGTACCCAGGTGGTAACACTTCATTGTCTTTAGTGTTAGGTTTTAAGCAAGTTTCAGATAAACAGAGAATCTCAGGGGAGTGGACATCCAGAAGTGCATGCAATTCATGTACTTTGTTATTAATGCTTCTAATATTGAGATGACAGACTAGGAGAGAGTTAGTTGGTCTATTAATTGTAGGCTTGTAGCTTAGATTGCAAGTAGAGGGGGTATGTGTATCTGAAGTGAGTGGGCCAGGGTTGGGGTGAATATCACCACCAAGTATTAGGTTGAGTCTATACTTGGTGATGAACTTCAGGAATTTGTTTATTAGTTTGTGGTAGTGTTTGGATCTAGAGCTAATGTGCCTGGGGTTGAGATGTTGATAGACTGAACAAGATGTTGGATAGGATCTGGTACTGTACGTATGGTTGAAGGTGGAAGGATTTACAGCTGGGGTGATAGTATGGCCTTTTGGGACCTGAAATCCCGTGAGAAACTGGTTTTCATACAAGGTAAGGAGGTATGGTGTGAACAAGAGGGGTAGTAAAGAGGAGTATATCATTATCTGTGATTCAGCTAGTGAGTTAAGGAACTGTTTTACCTGGTGATGCAACACCAGAAGATAGAGTGGTGAGGTCAAGGTACTGGAAGGGGGATGGGAGAATGCCATATGAAAACTAATAGGTGCTATTAAAATGTAGGTAGTAGAATGGGGGTGGGTGGAATTATCCCAGATGAAAGCAGATAGGATCTAGAAAGTGGGGGAGTGGCTATAGTACTATAAATTTAGAGGTACTGGGGGCGGGAGGAAATTGGGGGCAAACTTCCCTGGATTCAGCAAACTTCTGTGCAAGAATAGCTTATTTTTGCATGGAAGGGACCATTCCTGTGCAGCACGGCAGAGCGCCATACATATTCATGAAAATATGCTGCCATGCTCTAATACAGACATGGTCCTGTGTGTGTGAGTGCAGGGGGCATGTCTGTGCAATGCACGGACACTAAACATGCCCCCTGCACTCAGAAATTGCCATACAACACTTTCTAAGCTATACTGGGATAATATTTAAGTGTAGTTCTAATATTATGCCAGTATTTCAGTGTCTGCAGACACTGAAATGTAAAATAAATAATTTCAGTGTCTGCGAACACTGAAATAAAACCGGCAAACAGGAAAGCAATACAGTGGGTATGTCACAGCTTCTGTGACATACACCCTGTATTGCTAAAGTGCAGTATGGCACATCGGCATCCTGCAGAAGCAGGAAATATGTGCAAATGCACACTACCTGTCAACCATACAGATTTTCGCAGAATGTCCAGATCTGCATACCTCACAACCTCTTAATGCCAGAAATCTGGACAAAGCTCGACAAAATGGGAGAACAAATAGGGACATATCTTAAATATTGCCTTTATAAACTATGTTGCTAGAGAGTAACAGGGTTCATTTTAACATTCTGAAGAATTTGAAGTCTGAAACTCAAAGTGACTTCAATCCTAAGATCATCCCAGTGACTTGCCAGGAAAAAAGAGAAACAGGCCAAAATGATAATGGTGCCGAAAGCAATGTGCAAACTCCAGCAGCAAATAAAAATGAAACACATATGTAATTTGTTCTTCTGTCTGCAATAAAGTTTAAGCATAGCTGAGCGGGAGTGTGCATCGCGCAACTATGCTCAACCTAGCCTACATATCCCAATGAGCTAAATAGAAATATACAGCCAAGACAGTGGAAAGTGAAATAGCGTAGTGGTTAGAGCTTTTGCTTAGCAAGTAGGCCTTCATGGTTTGAGTCCCCATTCAATCCATTCATTTTTATCTGTTAAAAAAGCACGAAAATATATTTTGTTATCAGTAGGTAGTGAATAATATATATATTTGTTAATCAGGGTAGTGTAGCAGGTCCAAATGTGAGGTGTCAGTGTAGTACAGATGTGAAACCCCCATATAAACAAAAGTGCCCCATACAGCATAGCCACAAAAGAATGTATTTTAATGACAGCACATAGGGGGATGTAATGGAAGGTAAACATACATATCATAATATGTCATTTATGAGGAATCAACCCCACAATGCTGATAGTCTGTAAAAGGAAAGCTGAACCATGCTAACTTGTGCTCAGCTATGCTTAGCCAGAATAAGCATTGCTTATACATAAATTCTAAACAAGAACTAGTGCAGCTAAGCAGATTTGTGCTCTGGTAAGCAGTGCTTAGCATTTACCCTTCTAAGCAGTGCTCAAACCAGCTAAGTGGGTTTGACCGGTGCTTATCTTAGCTTAGCATATTCAAAACCATCTAATTATGGCAAAGGGTAGGAAACTGGTCATATTTAAATCTCACAGGTGGGAATGCAGCTCATAACCAGTTGTAGTTCCCCACTGTTGGCAGTAGAGCTGGTGTTGAAGAGGATATGTGCTTTCAGGCACAGTGCTGGGGCATAAAGGAGTCCAAGGTAATGGTAGGATTCCTTGTTAGAAACCATGATGTGAGACTGCTGCAGGACCAGTACCAGGGCTCCCAATACAAAGCAGAGGCCTGTGAAAGTCTCACCCGTGATCTCACCAGTGCCACTGGCATCCCTCAGACTGGTGAGCAGGTCTGGAACAACTATGCTGACTTGAAACAGAGGAAGAGGGAGCTCTTGGACCCTGTTGGAGAAACACAGCAGGGAAATGATGTCCCAGGCGTGTGTAAGTATCCATATCAATAACTGTTTTCTAAAGTCCAGCCTGTATATGTGATGGATAGGTATGCATAAATGTTTCTCTATCTTCTTTACAGCTCCAGCTGAGTGAGGTGTGAACCAGGAAGCCCATGCAAGCAGGTTGCAAAGGCTGCATCACGAGGCTGGTGAGTAACAATCTAGGTTGTAGTATTCATACCAAATAAATATAAAGGAGTAGAATGTCACCTGGCATTATTAAAATGGGTATGGTTTGTACTGAATAAAGCAGACAATATTACAGTAATGATCTCATACAGGTTATATATAAATAAAACTGTAACTGCCTGTCAATAAAATTCAAAACCCTGGACTGGTTGTGTTTACTCTGGTATTGTATAAATTGAAATGTGTACAGGTTATGCATGGCAAATATAGCTCTGAAAGCATTAAACAATCAAGTCTCATCTGTCAAAGTTAGTGCCTCTGTAAGACATGAGATTAACTGATATTAAATGTTTCATGCACCAAGATCTGATATCTGAATAGTAATGTTGTGTTAACCACTGTTTTCCACACTGTGCTATGTCAAAAGGTATGTATAGGAATGTATGTATAAGAATGCTGTAATTAATGGTCAGATTGTACAACCAAGAGAGAATTAGACAGACACCATCACAAAAAAGCAGTTTCTCAATAGCTCATTCTGATGAAACACAAACTTGTGTTTTTTTTGCAGAAGCATCCACAGTTCAGATCCCGGGAGTGGTAGTAAGCTGTATGCATAATTTCACCTAGGATTTTGTGAATATGTGTAGAAACAGTCAGGTAGTGTTAACAAAAATTTCCTCCACAGGTCTTCCAGGTAAAAGATGGTATAAAGTAGCTATAATAAGGCTATAGTTATACTGTGTCCAACACCCATGGTCCAACCCCAAGGCTGCAAATGACAGCAAGATAAGTACATACACCAAGTGGTCTCCCCCAAGAAATGTTCAAAAGTGTCATGCTGTCACATCTACTGGTCTCTGCTGCCAACAACCAGGCTGACCGATAGAAATCAAGGCAGAGTATGGCAGTAGCACACACACACACACACACACACACACACACACACACACACACACACACGCTATGAGTGCACATATGTAACCCTGAGTATGTGAATACAGGTAGAAACAGTCAGGTAGAAACATCCACAGGTCATCCAGGTAAGAGAAGGTATAAAGTAGCTATAAGAAGGCTGTAATTATACACTGTGTACAAACATACCACTGCCCAACCCAAGGCCATAGGTTGTTGTAATAATACTGTTGAGTAATGATTAGAGCAATGATCATTAAAGCTGTGATCACTGCAATAATCTACATTTGTTAATTGACATCTCTGTCTCTCCCCCGCCCTATCTTCACCAATAATCTAAACACATAAATGAATGGGTATGTTTTTCACCAAACTTACCATTGGGACATGTGTCCTATTATACTACAAATGTTGAAATGTTTTCCAATTAATGTTCCCTGTTCAAACACTATCATTGGTGGCCTGTTGCTCTCAATGTAACCTGCATGCTGGTGTAATCCCCACTGTGGTTCCATATATGCATGTGTTCTGTTTGCTATGCAAATTTTCCAAATCTCTTGTTTTGGGTTAATGGGAATACTCATGCATGCTGTTATAACTAATCCTTGAATGTGTTTCCCATTACTAACTAACATATGTTCTAAAACTGCAACACCATAGCACATCTGGGAAGGCCGATCCTAGTGGATCTGCCTCTCCCGCCTCATCTGGCCATGGCACTAGGCCCCAGCATGTCTGGGACCCACCCCGAGACTTCCTCGTCTGCTGGTCCTGCACCAACTTTGGGTGGAACAACCTCAGGGCATGGGGCTCATCCCCCCCCCAGGCATGATGGGCATGGACAGGATCCTGTCACTCAAAGCCAGCTCCAGGTCTGGTGCATAGCGAGCTCCAAAAAGAATTGCAAGGTCTGCTACCCCAGCTTGAGGGCCGTCCGACACATTTAGAGGGTCAGTCTGCCCCTCCTGCTTAGCCCCCAGCACAGCCACCTTTGGGGCTGTGAAGGTACAGTGGTGACTGCCCATGGGCAGGGACCTCAGTCTAACTGTATCCATTTGGAGGTTCGTGGGCTTCCAATTACCAAACACCCCTTCCGTCAAAGGTGTTTACCCCCCACATGTGTCATACACCACCCCTGTATGCTATTTTATCTGTCTTGTCTGTCTTTCTGCCCAAACTACCTTCCAAAATATACCTACTATCTTTCCACAACACCCCACTCTCACCTTAGAGGAAAAGAAAGGCAATCTGTTCCCCCCCAAAAATGTTGCCCCATATATAGCTATCCATTTTGCACACGTGTCCATTGGACATATGTAATCTGGTCTAATTGGCTTCACAACACATTATTGTTGTCCTCACATGTCTCATTGGTTTGAGTGTCCAAATTTACCTCCAAATTCAGTATATATGCACAGCTGTTGCTGTAGAAAAAAAATGGACAGCTATGGACCTTCCCTACACCTGTCCTGCACATCCCTAGTTATCTTTCATAGGTTCATAGGTTCATAGATAGGTACTAGGCTATTGGCCCTAGGGCCTATATAAGCCTAGCCAAAGGTACCCTGGCTTTCGCCACCCAAGAAAATTATTTTCCTGTGCCACTGTCGAGCAGAGCCACAGAAGTGATCCCCGGGGTGAATGAATTTCCTACCTCCCATCCAATCATCAAGATTTTTCTTGAACAGTGCTAATGAGGAGCTTTGTTTGATATAGATAGGTAGTTTGTTCCAGAGTATGGGAAGTCTCTGGGACAGGAATCTATCCCTCCCGCATGTTCTGTTTATTGTGGTGACGAGGTTTAGGTCCCTAGAGCGTGTAGCTTGTAGGGCTTGGGATTTCTTTAAGTGGAGCATGTCTAAAAGCTCTGGGTTTGACATAGCTTTGTGTGTTAGGCAGAGATCACCTCTGAGTAGGCGATATGCAATGGAGTAAAGCTGCAGTTTTTTGAGACGGTCTGCATAGGGCATCTCTTTGAGGCCGGTAATCCTCTTTGTGAGGTATTTCTGCGGCCTTTCCAGTTGTTGTAGATGTCTTGTGAGGTACATACCATAAGGGGCATTGTACTCTATAATGGGTCTAATGAGTGACGAGTAGAGGGGAACAATGACCTCTTTTTTCCTGGATGAGAAACCTTTTGTGATGTGGTGTGCCACATAGAAGGATTTCCTGACTACTGTGGCGATGTGATTATCAAAGGAGAGACTACTGTCCACCTGTGTCCCAAGGTCACTTATCACACTTTCGGTGTTAAGTAGACTACCACCTATGTGGTAGTTCATGGGTACTGAGTTTTTACCATAAGGAATGACAATGCACTTTTTGGCATTGAGCTTGAGGCCATGGCTTTGACACCAGGCATCTGTCTCAGCAAGGCCCTTTTGTAGGATGTCCACACCTTTTGGAGTTTTGATTATGGCTCCTAGTTTGCAGTCATCTGCTAACTTTGTTAGCCAAAGACCTTCTGTGTTGGCCTGTACTTCAGAGAAGTAGATACCAAACAGGAGAGGACCCAGGACTGAACCCTGTGGTACTCCACTTGTCACTGGTCTGAAGCTGGATTTGGTGTCTGCTACTTTCACAGTGTGGGTTCTGTCAGTGAGCCAGATGGCAACCCATCTTGTGACATAGGGATTTATACCTAGTTTAGTGAGTTTATCTATAATTCCAGAGTGGGGGATGGTGTCAAAAGCCTTGGCAAGATGTAGATAGGCTGTGTGAACCACCTTACCCTCGTCTATGGCTTTGGTGACTTCTTCAAAGAAGTCTATCAGGTTTAGGAGACATGATCTACCTTTTACAAACCTGAACTGGGTGGTGTCCTGAGTTTGGAGATTACCAATGTCATTGTTCCATGATGATACGCTCCATAGCCTTGCAGACCAGGCTGGTTAGACTAATGGGGCGGTAGTTTCTGGGGTCTGTGGTGGCTCCCCCTTTGTGGAGTGGGATAACTGTCACTGTGCGCCATTCAGTGGGCACATAGCCTGAGGTGAGGCTATGATTGAACATGGTACTTAGGTGGGGTGCCAGTTCCTTCTGTAGTTCATGTAGAACACAGCCTGGGATGTCGTCAGGTCCCATGGATGCTTTGTTCTTGGCTTTGGATAGTGTGTTTTTTACCTGTGCAGCCGTGATTACAGGAACTTTGCATTTTTCTGGTATAGAGATGGGCCCTTTAGGGGATGACAGAGGGGTAAAGTTAGCACTGAACCTATCTGCCAGGATATTGGCAATATCCCTTGGTTCTGTATATTTAGTGCCATTGTGCTGTAACTCAGAGCAGATCTGAATGTTGCCATTGAGATTCTTGACATAGCTATCGAATGCGATTTTGTTTTCATAACTAGCTTTGGAGGATTTTATGAGGGATCTCAGCTTCTTACTGAAGCTGACCAGGGAGTTTCTCCAATCATGGGACTTTACTCTTTTTTGCAACAGTTTCTTTCTTCTGTTGTAGAGTTTGTTTATGACAGGGGACCACCAGATTGGCTTCCTTTTTTTGGAGGATAGCATCTTGGTTCTGTTAATGATTGCACGATCCATGCACTCATGTAAGTGCTTATAAAGTGCATTTGTGTAGGATTCAGCAGTCATACCTCTATTGTCCGTTAGCATGGGTGTCGTGAAGTTTGCCACTTCTGTCTTAAGAAGTGTGAAGTTGGCTTTGGAGAAATTTTTTACTGTGGTTTCCCTAATGGGGGGTGGGGGAAGGATGTGGATGTCTAGGGTGATTAGCTTATGGTCGGATCTGACCAACGAGGAATTGACCTCTGGTGTGGAGCACTGGTTGCCCATGTTGGTAATAACCAGGTCTAGGATATTGCTGCCCCTGGTGGGGGTGTGGATAAGTTGATCCATGGCATTGGAATTTATGAATTCCAGAAAATGTTGAGCACAAGAGTTGGTACATGAGTAGTTTTCCCAGTTAATGATAGGGTAGTTGAAATCACCCATTATTAGGGTGTTAGGTTGTACCCTAATATTTTCCAGTGTATTAAGAAATGAGGAGTGGGAATCCTGGGGCATGGTGAGGGATCTGTAGCAAGCTACAATTTGGATTGCGGTCTTGCCCAGAGTTAGTTGCACTTGGATAATCTCGGATGCATTATGCTGAGCAACTAGCCTGGAGGTGTGGATATCCTTAATCAATATGGACACGCCTCCGCCTTTAGTGTTTCGGTCCAGGTTAGGTGGTCGAAAGGAGTGGTATGAATTATAGCCTGGTAATGCAGGGGTACTCTCTGGAGCCTTGAGCCAGGTCTCGTCACTGCACAGATGTCGATGTTCTCCATTTTAAGGAGTGCCTCGAGAGAGTGCATTTTAAGGTTTAGACTTCTAGCATTGAGTAGCAATACCCTCATATTCTTCTTGCCTGTACCTGTTAGGGTGGTGAATTTGTCATTTGAACCTTGCCTAAAAAAAGGCACTATAGGGGTGGCTAGAGCATTAGCCAGTATCCGGAATCCCAGGGGCGACAGGTGCAGGCCATCTCTGGCAAAGCATCGTGGCTTGTCGATCATGTCATCCCAGGCAGACAGATACTGGATCCCCTTAGAATGACACCAGAAGCTTAGCCAATTGTTGAAGTCAATCATTTTGTCCTTGTACTGTGGTATAATTCTGGGTGATGGCAGGATGCTACTCAGGGCTAGGGTCATACCTGCCTGGGCTACAAGATTGGACAGCTCCTCCATGTCCCTTTTCATGTAGTCCAAGGAGGTACATCTCAGGTCATTCACACCAACATGGACAATGACAGAGTCATATTTGTACTTGTTGTGAAGTGACCTAAGTGCATGCATTATGTGGCGGATCCTGGTACCCGACAGGCAGCTGACAGTAACTTTCTCCTTGTTTAGCCTGGTGAGTGGAACATCAGTGTGCCTGACTATAGAGTCACCTATGACTAGAGTGTTGGGTACGTTGTTATGCCTTATGGGCTGTGGTTGAGTGGCACACTGAGTTTGTGGGCTATGTGTCATTTGGGTTGTGTTGGCGGGTAGAGGTTGCTTGTGTTTCTGCTTTGGAGGTCCCTGTTGCTTGGGCAGGTTTTTACTGAGAGCCTCTGTGAATGTAGGTGTGTGTTTTGTCTTTCTATGTGTGTGTTATGGTGGTGTAGGTTTTGAGGGACTATGTGCTGAGTATGGTGTGGTGCAAGTGTTTACCTTCTCCTCTTGACTGTCTAGTCCAGTCTTGGGTGAAGAGAGCTTTGCTTCCAGCTTCGCTATATAAGTGCATCTCTCACAGGTTGTAGTGTTGGGTGGTAGGAGGAGAGGGTTGTCTGTGTACATGAGGCAATTACTGCATTGCTCCAAGATGCCCAGATTCATCAGGTAGACAGGAGAAAACACCGGGGGCTGAACCTTAGACATGCCTGGATAGGTGCTTATTTGTTAAACACTTGAAACCGTTTTCCTCTAGACAGTGAGGAAAGTTGAGTGCTGTAGTAATTTGTAGCTTATTTAGTGCTTACAATAAGTTCTGAACAAGTGCTGAAACAAAAAACTGGCTAGTTCTAAGAAACAAAATTAAGCTAGAAGTCTTCCCTCCAACACAGAAAGGCTTGGGCCCTAGAAGCCTACAAATAGTCCTGTACACAGCAAATCTATATCCAGGCTAGACTACCCACAGGAAAGGCAGGAAACAAGCTTAGAAAAAGTTTTTTTTTTTTTTTTTTTTTAGTGGAAAGAGAGAAAGGAGTAGCAGAAACTAAGCTGATTGGCCTTCTCAAATGTTCTCCCTGTACTGGGTAGAATAAGGTAATGACACTAGACTAGGAGGAGGGTCCCAAATCAAATTTACACTAGGGGCAGGCAACTGCAAAGCCACCAACTATAAAAACACTATATTAACAGGGAGGGAGGGTGGGAAACAAACTGCAGAAATGTTTCTCACAGCTGAAAAGCAGCAGTGAGCCTTTAAATGAAAGTTTTAAACAGCTAAAGGAGCCTCTAGAAAAAAGAGTTTAACTGCCCCCTTTTTCCCCACTTTCTTATCATCCCTTTTTTCTTTTCTTTGAAAAAGATTAGCACGGGGGTAAGTGGGAGTAAGCAGTAATAAACAGGACTAAGCCTGTTTGCGCGGTCCTAAGTGATGCCTTCACAGATTAAGCAGTTTTAAGGCTAACTGTGTGTCTGCATAGTTAACCAGAAGTTAGCATTGCTTACTGCCGTGCAAACCCGCTTACAAATGCTTAAAAGTGACTTAATCACTCTATATCCAACAGCCTTTGTTCTTACCAGCAACAAAATAATCAGCCTTTGCAAGTCTTGAATCCAGGATCCTGCACAGCCTAGCCACAACATTACCCCACTACGCCACCTGAGCTGCAGAAATGCCTAATGTTTTTTCAAACATATCATTCAGCAGAGTCATTCAACAGCAGGGAAAAGGTTTAACACTTGTCAAGTTTTGTAAATATATATAAATGTATATGTGTATGGAGATGCATGCATATATATGGAAACATTAATACGTAATATATATAGAGATATGGTACCCACGGTGGTGGTGCTGCGGTAGCGTTGTCGCCCCACAGTTAGACGTTGCCCGTTCGATTCTCAGTTAGAGTGTCTTCTGTGTGTCGACATGCGTGAATGGGCATTCCTTCGTTGAAGGTTGTGCATTAGGCCCGGCAAGCCAGCACGTGAAAGTTTACTGCCAATCATTAGCAGACTGAAGTTCCGCTGTGGCGACCCCTAACCGGGAAAAGCCGAAAGACACAAAATATGTAGAGATATACATATAAAATATATACATATATGATATATATATATATATATATATATATATATATATATATATATATATATATATATATATCTGTATGTACCTAAAACAAAATATATTTATCTATATATATATATATATATATATATATATATATATATATATATATAAGTACACACACACACACACATATATATATATATATATATATATATATATATATATATATATATATATATATATATATATGTGTGTGTGTGTGTGTGTGTGTATATGTGGTGCAGTCAGACATCAGATCCATACTCTGAACCTCTTACTGCAACAAATCTGTCCAAAGGCTGTCAAAATGGGGGTCAGTGGGCCCAAACTAGAAACCTCTTTTAATTATTGCTCTTATCCCTTCCTCCCCAGAAGCAACTGTTCTGCCTTGCAACAAAATAATAAGTCCCGCCAGGTTTTGGACCCAGGGCCCTTTAAACTACAATCAAAGCAATATACTATTACACCATCTGAGCTCTATAAAATAGTGATGATTTTCCAAACATATCAGTTAGTACAGTCATTCAACAGTAGGGAAGGGAGTCTGTAGAATCAGCCAGGCTCTCTCTCTCTCTCTCTCTCTCTATATATATATATATATATATATATATATATATATATATCTACATGTATATATGTATGGAGATGCATATATGTGGACAAATCTATACATTAGATATATATATATATATATATATATATATATATACAGAGAGAGAGAGAGAAAGAGATACATCTAAATTTGTATCGGATAAATACATACACACACACACACATATATATATATATATATATATATATATATATATATATATATATATATATATAGATATATATATATATACATATACGTATACATAAATATATGCCAGCTACAAACATATGCAATCTAAGGGTCATGTTGCTGCACCCTAGAAGTCTAAATCTGAAAAGGCACTCACTGGAAGTAGTCCCTAAAATGGGGAACAATGACATCTGTGCTGTAAGAGAGACCTGGTCAAAGGCAGCAGAAAGCATCCCTGCACTACCAGCCTATAACTCATTCCACACCTTTTGACTGCAGAACTTGGACTGAAGCTCCAAAGGTGGTGGTATTTCCATATTCATAAAGGATGCACACACCTCCAGAGTGGTAGACTAACATTATGCATGACAGATCCTGCAGGTGTAGCTAACATTGGGTAAGACAGTGGTTCAAGCTGTAGCCTGCTATATGTCCCCAAACATGTCCGAAGGCTCACACTCCATGTCCCTAAACACCCTGGAGAATATTAGTGTCCAGCCTAACAATCTCATACTGGTTGACTTTAACTACCCCACCATTAACTGGGAAACCTACTCATGTACCGATGTACTTGCCTATCACATTGACCTGGTCCTTACTAACATGGGCGACTGTTGCTGTACACCAATAGTCAACTCCTCCCTTATTATATCTGACCACAAAGTAATCACCTTTGGAAATCCACAGCCCTCCCACCCCCTCTGCACAGGTAACCACCATCAAAAGGCTTTCCAGAGCTAACTTTGGCCTCCTAAAAACAGAGGTGGCTAACCTCACAGCAGCCATGCAAATAGAGACTAGTTGCATGACTGCTGAATCAAACAACTATGCACTATGAACATGTACATAAATTCATGGATACTGCCATACCCAATAGAACCAAGACCTCTCCTCCAAAAAAGGAAGCCTATCTGGTGGTCGCATCCATAAAGAAACTACAACAGAAGGAGGGGAACTGGTACGGAATAAGGTGAAGCCCCAAGACTGGGAAAAAACCCTTATCAGTCTCAATTAAAAGGTGAGATCCCTCATCAAATAGTACAAAGTTATCTCTGAAAACAGAATTGGAGCACATAGTAAAGATAACCACAAGGCCTCATACAGTTATGTAAAGAATCTCCATGGCAATACCAATATTTGCTTTGAGCTGCTAGACAATAGTACCCCCTAGACTGAGCCAACAAATATTGCCAATATACTGGCTGACATATTGAGTGCAAACTTTACACTCCCCAGAGGACCAATCATAATACCAGTAACACTGCCAGGCACCCAGTATTACTGCTAAACAGGTTAAAACACCACTGTTGAAGGGCAAGAATACAGCTTCCATTGGACCTGACAATATCCCTGGCTGTGTTCTACATTTTTATTTATTTATTTATTTATTTTACATTTGTTGACCGGGATAGTCCAGCTGGATACATATCCGTTTTCAGTGGAGGCCCGGGGAGAAAAGCTCCAAAGAACAGAGGTACAAGAGCACACATTCCAACAATACAATAGAAGTTAGACATTTAGTACAATAAGTAGCATAAACATGTAATACTGGATAAGAACAACAAGAAATAAAAAATAAAAAAGATGTAATCCTGGGAAAAAAAGGAGTTGGTGAGATGGATTGTAATGGTTATAGGGTGTACCTATTGGAATTGGGTTACATGGTGGCTAGGCTAGGCTGTTTGGGGTCAAGGGCATGTGATATTAGTCGGGGTTAGGGCATGGGCAAAGCCATTGGGTTTTTAGTAATGCTTGGAGGTGAGTTTTAAATTGGTCCAGAGTGGTCATTTGTCTAAGGTTGCTTGGAAGGGCATTCCAAGTCTTGCCAATGGAATTGGCATAAAGAGCTTCCCCTCCTGAGTTGTTAGGTTTGATGGTCAATACTTGAATACTTTTGGATGACCTAAGGGACGACAGGTTTGAATAGGAGGTAAGAATGTTATTTAGTGAGGGAGTTTTGTCAGGATGTTTAATGATTTTGAATGCCTCAGTAAGCTGGTTGAGTTTCAGAACATTGGGCATTCAGAACATTCATTGAACATGAACTACAGAGTGATCTAGCACCTCACCTTTGTGCCCTGTTAAAGCACAGCCACACCTCAGGCTCTGTCCCTACTACTGAATTGTGCACTGCTATAGTCACCCCTCTCCACAAATGAGGTGCGACTAAAGACTCTGGGAACTATCGCCCAAACTGCCTGACAAGCCTGTTATGCAAAGCTATGGAATGAATCATCATTCACCTAATAAACAGGGATATGGGAATCTGCAGACTCAGGATCCCACACAGTTTACTTTTGTGAAGGGTAGGTCATACCTGCTCAGTCAACCTGGTCAACTTCTTGGAGTCAGTCACCTGAACTGTGGATGAAGGCAAGGTGGCACATACAGCCTACCTTGATCTGGCCAAAGCCTTTGATAACATTCCCCACTTAGGCATCATGCAAAAACTCACTAAGCTAGGCATCAATCCCTATATCACTAGGTGGGTTGCAAAATGGGTCACAGACAGGACTCACAGTATGGAAACAGCTGACTCCAAGTCAGACTGCTGAACAGTCATAAGTGGAGTCCCACAGGGTTCTGTCATGGGTCCTCTCATGTTTGGTATCAACTTCTCTGAAGTCCATGCCAACATGAAGGGACTCTGGCTGACAACGTTTGCAGACAATTGCAAGTTGGGAGCTATTATTAACTACCCAAGTGATGTTGGCATCCTACTGAAAGGCCTCACTGAGACCAATGACTTGTGTCAGAGCCATGGCCTTGAGCTCAATGTCAGAAAAATGTGTTGTCATCCCCTTCTGGGAAAACCCTGTTCCCATGAATTACCACATCTGTGGTAGTCCCCTGAACAAAGAAGGAGTTATAAGAGAACTGGAGTCACAGGTTGACAGCAATGTCTCTTTTGACCACCACATTGCTACTGTGGTCAGAAAGTCCATCTATATGGCACATCTCAGTACTAATCCATTAGCATCCATGAAGGAAGAGGTCATTGTCCCCCTGTATTCCTCTTGACAGATTGATGCAGTTTGTTTCAGCATACATATTCTGATGGATGTGAGGCAGGTAAATGAAATGAATGTCCTCATTTTCTGACAATAATCATATCATCACAGTGATAAATGAGAATAATCTGTAAAACATACCAGAAATATGAGCAATAAACCTGGACATCCTGAAACAATCCAGCCAGTTGACAGGTATGCTCAGAACCCCTTACTGCAATGAATCTGGACCAAGGCTGACAAAGTGGTGGGGGGGGGGGGCCCTGAAAATGGGGATGTATCTGAAGTACTGGTGTCAATAAGCTAACACAGTTGCTGTAGTAATACCCTCCTGTGTGCTCTAACACATATTTAGTGAAATATCACAAGTAATTGAATTAGGGAATCTGCTACTGGTAATTATGTATTTGCAACTATATCAGGCACTACAGGGATGTAACAGCACTGACAAACAGAGACCAGTGAGAAAGTTAATACCCACAATGAATATCACCACAGTCACAGTCACATACCGGTAAGTCACGTGAACAGTAGAGTATATGGACTGTGTGAACAAATACATCATTGTTTGCCGCTCACACACTAGGCCTACATATACAGTCCCAATTCTCAGTGTAGTTGGACTCCTGACCTTGGTACAGGACATGTCTCAGTCTGCCCCTACAAACACATACAGCCAATAGATCAGCAGAAACTGGAACAGCATGCACAGACAGATAAAGAAGGAGCCATAACACTTACATCCACCCCCCCTCCAAACACAGCTCAAATAACATGCACACATGACATGTGTACAAAACCATGACAGTCTGTTTACAATGGCCAGACATACACAGGCCTCTCACATGTACAGTTCACCTCTGAATGTACAGGCTTGGAACTCATATCTATGGCCTCTTCCCTGACATGTCTGTGGGTCTACTACATCACTGGGATGGTAGCAGGAATGAAGGCAAGAAATAATGATAATAAATATGTCTGATCCTCATTTATATGTGGACAAGGCCTGACATCATTTGTGGACAGAGGCACAAACACAGGGGTAGAGTGGACATATTGCTGTCATAGACTGAGACAGTTGCAGATGTTAATAAACACCACAAAGGAGAAAGAGTGCTAAAGCAGCCACCAATAAACCAAAAGTAAGCACTCGGACAGCCGTTTATGCCCAGTAACTTTATTCCCCACACAGCAAACAAGTGGATTTAATAAACACTAATGCTGATTACAACCAGTACGATTACAGTTGCAGATGTTACTGGGTTTGTTGTAACATATCCTTTATGAGGAATATGACATCAGAAATACCAATAGATGTGACTATTTACTGACTCCATTCCTCAGAATCCACGACTAATTTACCAAAGACACCAACTGTCTGGGGAACAGACAAAACATAACAGGGAAACATGTGGCCAGTCTGTGGACAGCGTGCCAGTGGAGAGGTATGTCAGAGGGGTTCCTATTACCTTGTTGAATTCCTGAAACTTCGAAGCTGAGAACATCAAACTCAGATGTTCGAAGTTCCAGGAATTCGAACACACACAAAAAAAATAAATAAATAAAAACCTTAACAGCAAGTTAACTGTTGCAAGCAGGGGGGCAAGCCCCCCTGCACCCCCCACACCCCTGCTCTTTAAATATACCAACTCCGAGATCGCAATACATTGCGGAAAGGGAAGATTTCTCTTTACCACACTATAGTGCGATCTCAGAGTTGGTATATATTTAAAGAGCGGGGGTGTAGGGGGTGTAGGGGGGCTTACCCCCCTGCTTGCAAGAGTTGTCTATGTTTCTTTTGTTTTTATTTTTTTTTCACCTTGTCGAAGTTCTGAATCTTCGAACATAAGGTTTTGACCTTATGGCGTTCGGAGTTTCAGAACTTCGACAAGATAATAGGAACCCATGTCAGAGACATATTACTGTCAGTCATGAAGTCACTCACTAAATGCATGCCCACACAAACACTGTCAGTGTATCAATCCACCATGTGTATAACAGCACTGATGACATAGAATCTGTTCACAAATGTGGGGATATATTCCCCATGCTGTTTGGCTGTCTCCACATGTCCTGTCCTGTGACGTATTGCTACCTACTGTATGTGAATCTGTAGGCCACCACCTCTGTAATGTCCCTCACACAGGCAAGGAAAAGGGGCAAGGCCCACATTAAGGAATTTCCCATATGTCGGGACTTGCAGCAGTTTCCAGGCTCACAGCACAATACTATGTGGGCACCTACATAGTGGTATGGCCTTAGCAATACCTGACATCTGCACATCTGTACAAAGGACAGACAGAAAGTAGATAGCCAACATGTTATGCATTAGCATGAAAAATTTGAAAGATAGAAGTCTGAAACTGAAAGGTATGCCATTACTACATGACAGCAGTCCTCAATGACATGTCCAAAAAACATAGTAGTCCACAGTTAATATCATAATATCCGATCAATATCCAATAAGAGATACATAAAAACATACAGCTCAAACACCAAGAACAAGATAATCAGTACTCAGAGTCTAGCTTTGCAAGCAGGGGTGTCTGGTTCTAGTACTACAATCTGCAATCTACTTTTACTTGGAAAAGCACTGTTAAAAGTACTAACATAATGATACAATATGTGTTAAACCATTTTTGTCGACCAGTGCACTGTAACTGGTGTAACATACAAGTGTGACTGCATATAACCTGGGATACTACCCATGTATAAAACAAATACAAAGAAAAAAGATTGTGGTACTACCCATGTATACCCAGATGTCCCATACAGTATAGTCACACCCCTTGCTACTGTAATGACAGCACATAGAAGCATGTTATGTACATAGGTTCATAGGTTCATAGGTAGGTACTAGGCTATCTGCCTGAAGGCATTTATATGCCTAGCTGGAATGTGTTGGTTTTCGCCACCCCCTTAGATTAGTTCCCTGTGCCTCTGTCCAGCAGAGCCATTGAAGTGATCCCTGGGGTAAACTTTCTGTTTCCCATCCACTCGTCAAGGTTTCTCTTGAAGAGGGTTAGCGAGGAGCTCTGCCTAATGTAGATTGGAATCTTGTTTCAGGTCATGGGAAGTCTCTGGGACAGGAATCTATCCCACCAGCACGTCCTATTTATTGTTGTGGTGAGGTTTAGATCCCTGGAGTGTGTGGCTTGAGGGGATATGGTTTTCTTTAGGTGGAGCATGTCCATCAAGTCTGGGTTGAACATGGCCTTGTATGTCAGGCAGAGATCACCTCTGAGTAGGCGGTATGCAACCGAGTACAGCTGGAGTTTCTTCAGTCGAGCTGCATAGGGCATCTGCTTGAGGCCAGTAATCCTCTTGGTGAGATGCTTCTGTGGTCTTTCCAGTTGTTGCAGGTATCTTGTAAGGTACATCCCAAATGGGGCATTATACTCTATGATGGGTCTGATGAGTGACGCATAGAGGGGCCCAATGACCTTTTTCGATCTGGATGCAAACCCTTTTGTGATTAAATGGGCCACATAGAAGGATTTTCTAACCACTTTAGCAATGTGATTATCAAAGGAGAGGTTACTATCTACTTGGGTCCCCAGATCCCTTATTACATCTTCCATATTTAGGGGGCTACCACCTATGTGGTAGTTTGTGGGTACTTTGTTTTTTCCAAAGGGGATGACTATGCACTTTTTAGCATTTAGCTTGAGGCCATAGTTTTGACACCAGGTATCTGTCTCAGTGAGACCCTTTTGGAGGATGTCTGTGTCAGCTGGAGAGTCAATTATAGCCCCTAGTTTGCAGTCGTCTGCGAACCTGGTCAGCCATAGTCCTCCTGTGCTTGCCTGTACCTCTGAGAAGTATATGCCGAACAGGAGGGGTCCTAGGACTGAGCCCTGGGGGACGCCACTTGTAACCTGTTTAGAGTCAGACCTGGCTCTCGCAACTCTTACCATGTGGGTTCTGTCCATGAGCCAGTTGGCAACCCATCTTGTGAATTAGGGGTTTATGTTCAGGCTAGTGAGCTTGTCTTTAATACCTGAGTGGGGAATGGTGTCGAAGGCCTTTGCAAGGTCTAGGTAGGCTGTGTGGAGCACCTTTCCCTCGTCTATAGCCTTGGTAACTGTCTCAAAGAAGTCCACCTGGTTTAGGTGGCATGATCTGCCCTTAACAAAGCCAAACTGGGTAAGGTCCAGTGTTTGGAGGTTTCCAATGTCTCTGTTAATGAGATCCATGATGATGTGCTCCATAGCTTTGCAGACCTAGCTAGTCAGGCTTATAGGGTGATAGTTCCCGGGGTCTGTTGTGGCTCCACCTTTGTGGAGTGGAATAACCATTGATGTGAGCCACTCTGTGGGTATATAGCCTGTGGAGATGCTGAGTTTAAACACTGTGTTTAGGTGAGGAGTTAGTTCATCTTTGAGCTCATGTAGGACGCAGCCTGGGACACCGTCCGGTCCCATGGATGCTGTGTATTTGGCTTTGGAAAGGGCTGTTTTAGCCTGAGTGTCTGGGATTTCAGGGGCACTACATTCTTCTGGTATAGTTATGGGCCCTTTTGGGGCTGAGAGGGGGTGAAGTTTGCACTGAACCTGTCTGCCGGGATGTTGGCTAGATCGTTCGGTTCAGTATATTTTGTGCCATTCTGCACTAACTCCAAGCAGATCTGAGAATTGCCACTTAGATTCCTGACAGAGCTAAAGAATGCCTTGTTGTTATCTTTGGAGTCCATGGCAATTTTTCTTTTGAAGCTAGCCTTGGATGATTTTATTAGGGAACATATTTTCTTGCTGATACTGATCAGGGATGTCTTCCCTTCTTGGGATTTTACTCTTTTCTG